>NC_088924.1:25447500-25565000 GCF_038396675.1 Hydra vulgaris | reverse complement strand
GACTTAATTTACGATCAAGTTCTTTGTGTGGAAGTCGTCCTAAGGAAATGGTTTTGTTATTATTAATGATTGAAATAGTTTTGCTCTTATTACAGTTTTCGAAAGAGAGTATAAGAATGTTTTTCCAAAGGGAATTGTCCGTGTAGCAACCATTAATGATTACAACTGATTACAATTGTAATCATTAATGTATTACAATTGATTATGCAAGTAAATCAGTTGTATTTTGAGCAGCCGTAGCGCAGTGGTCAGCGCGCTTGCCTCAGAAGCTAGAGATCCCTGGTTCAGCGTCACCTCTGAGCAGGTTTTATAAAATCGGTAAGGAAGGAGGCGTCAACTTTCTTTCAAATGCTCTTCCAAAATGCTCTGTGATAAGACCGTATGGACTTCTTGGGGCACTTAAATTTTAAGTTAAAATAAAATTAAAAAATAAAATATATAACAGCCATTACAGTCTTTTAAAATCTTATAACAACGCTCATCGAACTAAGAAAATATCCGATTGTCAAAAAGAAGTCTATAAAATATGGAATGAGATCAAAAAAAAGTACGATTTAGATTTTAGATTCTCTATTATGATCATTGTGGAACTCATCTAGACTCTCAGGGTATTCAAATTTAATTTTAATATAAACTCTTTGTCAAAAAACAATATATATATATATATATATATATATATATATATATATATATATATATATATATATATATATATATATATATATATATATATATACGGTACTGTGAATAAGCTTTAGACCACTTACATTTTTTCAAAAAATCCCGGAGAATTCTTCTCTAGTATTTAAGTTTGTAGTTCTAAACTATAAACTTATAAAAACACACGTATTTCAGACAAAATATGGAACAATTACAAACTTTTTAACGTCAAACTTCATAAAAAAATTTTAATATTTATTATGTCCTCCTTTTGCATTAATCCCAGCTAAAATTTGCCGGGTAACAGATTCATACAAATTAGTTATAAAATCCTGGGGTATGTTGTGCCACTCTCTTTGAAGTACTTCAAAATATTCTTCAGCATTTCGGGTAGCATGTTCGATCTTCTTTCTGTCCAGGTAATCCCAAATATGCTCAATTATATTCAAAACTGGACTCTGGGGAGGCCAGATCATCAATTCTAGTTCTCCTTCCTCTGCCATTTCATTAAAATAATTTTTTTCCACTCGGGAACAATATTTTGGGTCATTGTCCTGATGCAGAATAAAATTATGACCTATTAGTCTCATTCCGTATGTTACAGCATGGTGCCTTAGGATATTCACATAATGTTCCGCGATGAGTTGCCCCCCCCCCCCTATTTTGATCAAATCACCTACTCCAGATGAAGATAAACAGCCCAAAACTTGTAAAGAGCCTCCTTTGTGTTTAATAGTAAGGTTTAAACACTCGGGCTGATAGGCTTCTTCAATTCTTCTTCAAACATATTGGCGTCCTTTCGTTCCGAAAATTTCGAATTTGAACTCATCGGTGTACAGAATCCAATTAAACATTTTGTGGGCCCAATCTTTGTGTTGTTTTGCATATTTAAGTCGTTTTTCTTTATTGCCACACCGTAATAATGGTTTTCGAATTGCAGCACACCCTCTTAATCCCGGTTTAAGTAGGTGGCGTCGAATAAAAGAAGAGCTAACATTTTCCCCAGTTGCTGTGTTAATGTCTTTTGCCATATCGATTGATGCATTTTTTGTATTTCTTTAAAATAGGGTTTTTAAATATTTATTGTCATCTTTTCTTAGCTTAGGAGGTCTACCACTTTTCTTTCTATCTTCAAGGGAGCCAGTCTCTCTAAACTTTTTAATAATTTCTGTAACAGCATTCTTCGAGTATCCTGTTTTGGGTGTAGTTGTTTTGACACATCTTTTTAATAAATAAACAAACAAATCCCTAATGTTTCCTCATCAATTTTGTTTATTTATTCAAAAAAATATATTCTTTCAACTTTTCTTATATATTATTAAACTTAAGTACGCTTTAAAAAAATTACATAGGAAAAAAATTGTAAATACGTCTAATTATACAAGTGGTTTAAAACTTATTCGCAGTACTGTATATATATATATATATATATATATATATATATATATATATATATATATATATATATATATATATATATATATATATATATATATATATATATATATATATATATATATATATATATATATATATATATATATATATATATTTAACTATATATATATATATTTAACTATATATATATATATATATATATATATATATATATATATATATATATATATATATATATATATATATATATATATATATTTATTTATTAGGTCTACCTGAATTTTTGAAAGAAATATTGTAAGGACAAAAACAAGTGATAGTCAGAGGGCACTAAGTCTGGGTAATATGGTGAATGCGACATAATTTCCTGGCCTGCAACTTTTATACAAGTCCCCAAAGCAGCATACAGTCTGGCATTATCATGGTGCAGTATGATGTTCTTACTATTGAACATCGCTGGCCTTTTTTCTTGAATTTTTTTCTTGAAATTATCCCGTTGTTGACAATACGTCTCTGAATTAAGCTTTTCGTTTTGTTGTAAAAACTCATAATGTATTGGTCCTTAAATGTCTCACAATATACACAACATTCTCTTATTCAAAGTCAAATGTGTTTTAGATGAGGAAGGGCTAGGTTTTCCAGGTTCACAATATGCCCCTTTTCTTACGATATTTTTGTAAGAATTCCAATTCTCATCCCCATTTATCATCCTGTTTAGGAATGCTTCTAAATACATATATATAAATATATATATATATATATATATATATATATATATATATATATATATATATATATATATATATATATATATATATATATATATATATATATATATATATATATATATATGCAGGGCAGTAAATCTTCTGTTGGAGAAGCAGAACTTTGAATTTTTTGGAAAAAGCTTAGCCTTGGTCTTCTCTGGTCTGATGATTGATCAGTTACCAACGGTGGCTGATCAATCATCAGACCGGAGAAGAATCCAGACAACAAAACGGAGCTTGATCCTCATTATCTTTTATCAAAGGATCAGGACTTTGACTCAGGAATCAGGAACTTGATTCTTATGATCAATCAGTCTTGATCAAAAATTTGACTCTCATGGAGCACCAGTCAATATTTTATGCGAATTGTAAAATGCGAGGATGTTACTTTTAGACAAAGAGCTCCTATTTCCATGTTATCCCGGTTAATTTTTGCCTCCACCCGATCTCTTCTTCTAGTCAGAAGATGCCTTAAAAGCTGAAACTGTTTTAGACGGCGCTATCAAGAATTGTTTCCCTTCGGTACTTTTCTTTATTGCCACCAAAAAAAGAGCAACATTCCTCAATAATTGAAATCAATTAAACTTTCACCTTATAATCTGTTTTGTCCCTCTGTGCAATCGAGTTTGTCTGTAAGCATTGCAACTTATACTTTATCTCTCAAGCCATGCTCAAGAAGCATATCAGCTCTATTCATTCCAATGTTATTAACTAAATGGTCATTATCCTTTGCATGTTTGACCTGTTTGCATCAATCACCAAGTGCAAAAAAAGATTAATGTCCGTCATTGCGGCAGAAGAGAATGTGAATTTTGCTGAATGGGTTGATGAGGAAGATTTTAAAACAAGATCTTCATTATTGCATAATTAAATATCATTCATTTAGTAATTGTAGACCAGTTCATTTATGAACAATTTAATATAATGGGTATACAATATAAATTACCAGATTATAACTTAAATAAATGTATTACTTAAATTATACGTACATTAAATGTTTAATTATGGAGGGCCTTAATATTCCAAGTGTGCAACCATTTCAGACAATTTGAACTGCCCTTTTCCAGACATATCAATTGATGATTGTACTGGCCAAATAAATGACAGTACTGGCCAAGTTATTACGATAGTTGACAAAAAAACTTGTTTTTTCACAAAATACTAGTTTTTATTCCTCATGCTCAATATATCCAAATTTAGCAAACTACATATATATATATATATATATATATATATATATATATATATATATATATATATATATATATATATATATATATATATATATATATATATATATATATATATATATGTAGTTTATATAATATAGTCCAAATTTAGCAAACTACATGCACTGTGTACAATTTACTCATTGTGTACATGTTTTTAGCATTTGATTGCACCACCCTAAGCTTTTATAAGCTCTGCAATTCTATTCTGCATACTTGCATTGTACTTGGTAATTAGCTGTACAATAGCCCGATTGTGAAACCACAAATGGACAATGCGTTCAATAAGGTCACGTTTGTTTGCGGTGGTGACCACGTTTACTCTGCCTTTTTGATTGTTACATGTCTCAACTAAAAATCCGCACAAACTTTAAAAATTATTATCTCTTAAACGGAGTTATCAGTTTTATTAATTTAAAAAGTATAACAACACGAAAAATAGATTTAAGTTATTCGTTTATCAGTCCATTTCGGCAAATACGGTCAACTCTTGTGAACGTACTCGCTCCAAGGTATGTACTCAATTTTTGTTTATTTTTTTTCATACAATATTCCATTCGATTTTTTAGTTGAAAGAGATTTTCAGCTTGCCAATTATCTGCATACAACAATCTTTTATTTACAGTCCAAAAAACCTCTATTGGGCGCAAATCGGACACATAAGCAGGGTTTTTGTCTCTCAGCACATTCTCAATATTTTCGCGCTTTAGGTAATCTTGAATTTTTTTAAAATAGTATGCGAAAGCTACCTCATGTCAGAACACATTTTCGTCGTTTTTGTGAACCTCATTTGATGAATTTTTTTAGTTTAACCAGACATTTGGAAATATACACATCCTTGATGACTGCTTGGCCCGAAGAAGCAATACAATGCTTTTAGACTTTCTCAGATAAGGTTATACAAACTAATAATTTTGACTCGTATTTGCTTTTCTTTTGAGTTTTACCTGATTAGGTATTGCGTCTGAATCAGAAAAATAACACCCTGCGTTGCCATAAAGCCCAGTGTTACTTAAAGGAAAAACAACTCGTCATCAAGGATCACAACTTTTTTTCGACCAATTTTCGGCACTTAGGGCGCACAGCTGCTTTCTGAGCTAATGTTTTTTTTTCGGCGTTTTTTATATGATAACAAATGCTAGTCTTTTTTTTGATAATTTTGGAATAATACTGATGGGAAGAATTGAACCTCTTGAGTAAACTATATTGTAAAACACCATCCTTCTTATCGATCAACTTTTCTAACCGTTTTATCTGTTTCTTAGATATTATTTTTGCAGTCTGACCACTTCCAACCTTTCTTTCTGGTCCTTAATTGTTCTTTTTTTGTTGCAGTATATTGCACAGTTTTGTGGAAAATGTCCCAATTTTGACATGAGTCAATTTTGGGACATTTTCCATGGGAAAGTGGTTAACAATAGATGTTTTTTTCTGGATGCAAAACCAAAAAAGTGTACATTCGTTTTCGGAGTGTCTCTTGATTATTCGAGCTTTTAGACATAATTTAATTATGTTCTAAAAAAAAAAAAGACTTAAGTATAATGTAGAGAATTAAGTTCTGAAAAAAAAAGGAATATAGCATATTATAGAGAATTAAATTTACAGCAAAATAGATAAAATTATAAAATTATAAAAAAATGGTTCACATATATATTAAAGCTACAATGTTTGTCCAGGTTTTTTGTTGTGACATGTTACCATATCCCATCAATTGAGTTCATTTCAAGACTATTTTCCGGCCAGGACAAAACCACCATACCGATGTCAAAAAAGTAACCCTTGATAATGTTTGCCGAATAGCAGGGTGCCCCATTTTGCATGTAGATGTCCTCTAGTTGAAGAATCAGACAAGTTTTCATCACTTTCTTGTATTGTTTAGCATTCATTATGCTATTTACAATGTATAGACATCAAGGTTCTTTGAAATATATCATGCTTCAAATACTGACTTTAGTCAGATGTTTGACCTTCTGCACCAGACACAGTGGAAGAAAGTCTTCTCCTGGTCTTCTTTTTACATAGCGACAATTATCGTCTAATATCTTTAGTGTTGATTCATCAGAAAAACAAACCTTAAACACACATAAACACGTATACATTGGAGGCCTACAGTTATTAGAGTTATACTTATTTAAGTAATTTAATTTAAATTTAGTTTAATTTAATTTGCTTGTCACTAACTAAAATTAAAATTATTTTGCCGTACTGTGTAAAAGTAATCAAACATTTAGACAACTCACCTTTTTCCAATCCACGTGGCAAACTTTTTGGCCCGTAAGAGTTTTTTTTTCTTCATTACTGCAGAGGTCAATTTTGGTTTCTTTCTTGGTCAGTATGTCTTCAAACTAGTTTCAATTAATCTTTTTCACACAATTCTGCTACTAATCAAAATACCTGAAGTATTCATTTCAACCATCAATTTGCGTAATATCATTTTGCGTTTAGATTTAGAGAGTCTCACCAACGCTCGATCATTTTAAGATATACATTTTCTTCCCTAATTTCCTTTACGTTAAGGAGTACCGGTTGAACCATGCTGCATGTCTTTTTATTCTTGACACAATTCTCAAAGCCTATCCATATTTTAAAGCTAAAATTAGTAAGCTCTCTAAAAAAAAAATTCTCCAAGAGAATTTTAATTTCTGACCCATTTCACGGGGAGATAAATCACTTTTTCTTCCCATTTCTACTAAAGTAAATAAATAAAACAAAACAATGAACAATTTGAAAAACAAAAAAACAATGTTATATTTGTACAGGAAGTTGATAGTCTGGTTTCAGGACCTCAAATCTAGTTACTGTAAACTTCAAAATTAATATAGTCAATTATCGTAATAATTATGGCAGTACTCTATTTAAAAAATTCTTGGATTGACGAAAAAAAAGACAAGTTATTTTTACACATTTTAATTAAATTTAATGTATAGTATAAGAATAAAATAATATAATTTTTTATTGCAGGGAGTCCTACAAGAAAAAACTACGTGAGTCAAATGTGGAAGTTCCCAATCAGCACATTGCTGATTTTCAAGCACATAAAACTGTAAAAAAAAAGGATTGAGGGTTCCCAATTATATGTCATCCTTTAGAGGGGGAGGGGGTTAGACAAAAGAACAATCGGTGACAAAGGGGGAGGAGAGGTCAAATATTGTCTTTTTTCTATTAAAAAAAAAGTTACTTCGAATTTTTCAATTCTTCAAGTTTCGTTATATCAGTAATAGAACTTTGAAAGCAATGCTATTAGCGTAACCCATCCTTAAATAACAATGAGTTACAATGCCACATAATTTTTATTTCTTCATAATTTATAAATTAAAGGGGAAGACTGGGCAAGATAGTGAAAATTTTGAACACCCTGAGTTATTGCAAAACCATCAGTCATGAAGCAATAATACTTTGTCAGAATGTTTATATCATCATAATAATTTATTGACAACATGAATTTTCAATTTATAAGTAGAAAAATTTGTAATAAAAGTTTAAATAAAAAGTTTATGTATGTTATCTGGTCACGTGACCGGGGCTAGGTGACATGCGATTTCTGCGTCTAATTTTATAAAATTTTAAAAATAACAAATAAAAATAACTACTAATTTTAAAAACTACTAACTTTGCAAAAATAATATTTCTAAAAAAGTTACACCCGAAGGACACTGTCCATTTCGAGTAATCTAAACACTGGTATTTTTTCTTAAGCGCAAAAAGTAAACTAATATTAGTTTACTTAGTAAAAATATTATAATATTATACTTAGTAAAAATATTATAATATAATATTAGTTTACTTAGTTTAAAAAGTAAACTAATATTAGTTTACTTTTTGTATTGACGCATTATAATGCGTCTAAAATTGCGTTAACAATATTTAAAAAAAAACCAGTTGGGGTTTTAAAATACAGATCTTGACTTAAATGTAGTTTCGTTTTCCCCCATTTTTAGTTTTTTTTGTTGAGTGGTTGTTCCTCTACTTTCAAGTATTAAATTTATTTGTGGTTAAAGTAACATTATAAATAATACGAAATGCATAAATAAGATTTGTTTTGTTTTATATTGTATAATAAGATACCAAAAGAAAGTATAGCGAGATGGAGGAAACATTATCTACAGCAAAACAAAGCTCTTGATTTTATGTAGATAATCTTTCATCTCTCAGTTTATTAAAAAACTTATCGAAAGAGATTTAATGAGATTTAAAGAACTTCATTTAATTATGAGCAAAGAAAAACAAGAAATAAGAAAAATAGCGAAAGACAAAAGAAGTATAGAGATAAGAAGGGCAATGAAAAAACTGATTGCACAATCAAAAATGAAGACTTTTTTTTTTTCTTCAAGTCAAGTTCTTCAAGGTAAGTTAATGAAAAGAGTAAAAAGAAAATGCTTTGAAAGGATCTCCAAAACAAAATAGAGCCATATTGAAAATATTAAAAGCTGAAAAACAACTGTTATTTAAGTTAGAATGATAAAATTGTAAAAGTTTTACTGGTGATCAAGTTGGCACAAAATTTTTATCTAAATGATAATATAAGTAGAGTATCACTAAGTTGATCTTTTGTTGTTGCTTGTGAGGATGGAGTAAAAGCTTAATATTAAACATTCGAGCTACCCTATTAAGTAAACTTATAAAAGTTCGTATGAAACAAAATTCTCATGAAGCTATCGTAGGAATTGGTTTTGCAAAAAACTTTAAATGCATTATTTATAATAAATCACAAAGTACTCCTTACGGTTAGACTCCATTTTTAATTTTCACTTCAGCTGAATATCATCAATGTCATTTGCAGCCACTTTTTGAATTTGCATTGGATCATAATTTTTACAGGCAGAACAAAATATGGATATTTTGGTTACTTTGGTTGATGTTGTAAAATTCAAAAACACATCAGGAAATAAAAAAAAACAATAGTTCAATATATTATCAAAAAAAAATTGTTGAGAAAATTAGTATTACATAAATTATTTAATATTAGATTTAAAACCTCTATTTCTTTTATAATAAACCTCTATTTTATATTAATAGATTATATAACAGTCCTAATCTATAATATATTAATTATAATTATAATAATATATTATTATATGGTAAACAGCATGAAAAGGGAATGCGAATAATAAGAATGTACTTTTCTTTTGTATGTTGTTTGGTTTAGTTATTTCTGATCAATGGGACAACGCTGAATAGCTTTTGGTCAATTTCAACAAACAGATAACGGAACCAAACAAGCTAACTTTAAAACCAAAAATTAAAGCTATTCCATAATATTGTTTTTTTAATTAGAATTTTGTTTTCAAATTAAAAAAAAATCTTTGACATTTCAGGTCTTTTTTATTTTGACGCCTGTATGCAACACCTTATAGTTTACTGGATACTTTTTTATAAAAAGAATTAAAATGATAATTATAATATTTATAATTTTATCAATATTTAATATGAATTATTTTTTAAATGACTTTTTTTTTTAATGATAGAGAAATATAAAAACAAATGGTTATAGTCAAAAAATTGAAAACCACAGCGTTACGTTGGTAACGAACGTATACTGTTTTACTTGAACATAGACAAATAGTCTAAAATTTTTATATATACAGCAACATTACCCCAGAGAAGGATGCAGCATTTTTTGATGTTTGAGATAACTTCCAGACATGAAACAAACTTCAATAGCATGAAACAAACTTCAAGACATGAAACAAACTTCAAAAATTTTATTTACTTTTTTTATTTATGTCATATAAGGATACTTTGCAGAAAATTGTGACGATTAGAGCTTGGGAACAAAAATGCGTTATAAACGTGAGAGCAACAAGTTGATAAAATATTTTTTTACTATTCTCAACTAAATTTATACTTATTAGTAAATTTTAAATTTTATAGAACAATCTCTAAGCGCTCAATAATTATGAACTTTTAAAATTTGTGAGACATTTGGTCTTTATTACAAAGATTAAATATGGATAGAAATCATTTGAATTCAAGTATGAAATTTGTAACGTAATACCAGTAACCATTGTATGCTCTGTATTTATAAGGCTCATACCCAACCTTTCCTAGAGATAAAATAAATAATTTAGTAAATATTTTTTTTTTGAAACTTATTTAAGGCCTAATATTAATATCGCTTCATCAAAATAAGTTTCAAAAAAAAAAAAAAAAAAAAATTTTGGTAAAAATTTTGATTGTTTTTTTTACATCTTTTTACCGTATCACACCTACATTTTTGTGGCTGGCTAGCCTACTTATTTTTTTGGCTGCTTAGCTGGCTACTTTTCCAACCTAACTAATAACGCTTATGTGCTTCGAGCGGGGATCATATAGTATATTAATGACCAAACCTTTGCATATAATAAATATACATACATATCTTTATATATAAACCTTTAATAAAAACATAAATATTGTCCTTATCCAAAAAATGTAAGGCTTAGCTCATAGATCAGCATTTGGATAGTTATCAT
Organism: Hydra vulgaris; assembly: GCF_038396675.1. Classification (NCBI taxonomy): domain Eukaryota; kingdom Metazoa; phylum Cnidaria; class Hydrozoa; order Anthoathecata; family Hydridae; genus Hydra; species Hydra vulgaris. The sequence continues at coordinate 25,554,494 of NC_088924.1, read as the reverse complement.
GTATAAAACAAACTGCATTCATTCTATATGGTGCCAAGGAGGATCTCTTTCCATTTAAAATTAAACCAGCCGTGCTAAAAAGGCCTTCAAGTGGTACTCATTTCAAGAGTACTATTCCATCTTGTTGGGACACTGATTTTTAAAGAACTGTGCTCATGACATTTATGTAACTTTGTTTTGTATGTCAAAATCCAGAAGTGAATAGTCTTCATCAGCCTGACTAACAGGTTTAGTTAGCTGTGTTTGTGGAAGAATGATTACATTTTCAGTTTCAATTTCAACATCCTGAATCGGATTCTCTTTGTCAGCTATTAGCAGGTCAACATGTAACAAGTTGTAATTCTTTTGAATATCTCATCATCTTTCACAGTTTCAATTTCATTTGATAGCATATATCCCTTAAAATGTGAAGCTTTTATTACTTCTTTGCATTTGCTTTTTAGTAAAGTTAATTCTGGAATTTTTTTTAAACTATCTGAGGTTAAAAGCAGACGAATTCCATGTGCGGTGCATGTTATACGTTCATGGCCTAATATTAGGTAACCAAAAAAGTTCGTGCGGTTTTTGGTAATTGAATTGTCTTTAGCATTTTTTACAACACCCACATCGCACAAGGCAAGTAGCTTTGTTGCGTAATAGAACGCGTGTGTCACGCGCAGTTGCTGCATATATAGTGTAGGCTTGTTACGAGCTTACAGGAATGGTTTTGTGTAAAGAAAGGATGGCAACCCAACCAACGATTATTCGATCTTGCTTACTTTACGAGTTCAAACTTGGAAGGAATGCAACAAAAGCGGCCAAAAACATCTGCACAGCATTTGGAGAAGGTACAGTAAGTGAACGCACAGCACAGAAGTGGTTTCAGCGATTCTCTTCGGGAGATGAGCCCATCGAAGACCTGCCGCGTTCTGGACGACCATTGTTGGTTGATGAGGATGAACTGAAGGACGCTGTCGAGTCTGACTCCAGCCAAACTTGCCAAGAACTTGCAGTGAGGTTTGCTGTGAGTGTTGAAACCATCCGCCTGCATCTGCATGCGATTGGGAAAGCTTGGAAGCTGAGTCGGTGGGTTCCGCACAAATTGTCGATCGACAACAAGAAGCAACGGCTTACGATCTGCACATCACTCTTATCACGCCACAATGTTGAGCTTTTTCTTGATCGTTTATTGACATGCGACGAAAAATGGATTGTGTACAACAATACCAAGCGTTGCTACCATTGGTTGTCTCCCGATGACCCCAATTAAAGACACCCAAGCCCAATATCCACGAGCGGAAGGTTTTGCTCTGCATTTGGTGGACTACAGCTGGTGTGGTGCATTACGAGCTGCTCCCAACAGGCCAAACCATTACTGGACTGGTCTACTCAGCACAGCTGCAACGAGTTCACGACCTGTTGCTTGTAAAGCAGCCTGCACTGGTGCACAGGAGAGGAGTTCTGCTTCTCCACGACAACGCGAGACCGCACACCGCTCGCGTGACTTAGGACAAGCTCCAAAGCCTTGGTTGGGAGAGTTTGCCTCATCCACCATACTCGCCAGACCTCTCCCCTACTGATTTCCATTTTTTCCTTTCCCTGGGAAATCATTTAAAAGGACAGCAGTTCCGAGACCAGGACGGGGTTGAAATGGAGTCGAAAGCTTTTATAGACTCAAAGGACCGAGAATTTGTTAGAAGTGGAATAAATAAGCTTGTTTTATGTTGGGAAAAGGTTTTAGATGCTAATGGTGACTATTTTGATGAATAAATGTACTTACTTTTGTCGTTTTGTGTGTTTTTATTATATACGGAAAAACCGCACGAACTTTTTTGGTTTTCTGATAGCTTTGATAACTTTTTCATATTAGCTGCACCATCACTTGTGTTAAATAATAAAAAATACTTATCTTGAGGTAAAAATTCTTTTAAAACAGTTTTAACAAACCGATAAAGTTGCTCAAAAGCGTGGGACTTCACTGGCTGACATGTCAAAATTTTAAATCTTAAATCATGCAAAACACTTAAACGAATTCCAAAATAAGGTAAATGATTATACTTGTCAGTCCAACTATCCATCATCAAAGCTGCACTTACACATGATTGTAGAACTTCTTAGACTCTTTGTTTAACAGAAGTACAAACATTTTGTTGGGCAGATCTGTATATACAGTCAGATGAATTGGTGAATTTCTTGAATCTTTTAAGATTATTTGACCCATGTAGTCCCATGCTTTGGATGTAGTAGCTCTAAATTTGTGGTTGGACACAGAAATCTCAGATCCTTAAGCAAGCAAGTAGCAAGTTGTATCAGTTTTTTTTCAATGGAAACAAATTTATTTACTCGTTCAAGATCTAGTATATATATATATATATATATATATATATATATATATATATATATATATATATATATATATATATATATATATATATATATATATATATATATATATATATATATATATATATATATATATATATATATATATATATATATATATATATATATATATATATATATATATATATATATATATATATGTATGAGGAGCCCATTTGCAAAACGCGCTTAGTCCAGGCAAATTGATTTTGAGATATTGAAGGAAAACTGACCCACACATATTTCGCATAGAAAAATATGCGCATAGGAAAAAATGCAATTTAATAGGATCATAAAATAAACCTGATTAAATTATTGACTTAGCTTATTTTGATAATGTTAGATGATGGGCTTAGATTATTTTAAAATAGGTTAGTAAACGAAAAACTATATATGTATATATAAATCTAAGCTTCATTGAATTCGTACAAGATTTATATTGTTTTAAAAAAAGGATTAAAATGATTTCAAAGGAAAAGCTTCGATTTGCATGAGTTATTGAAAAAAGTAATAGTATAAAATTGTGGGAACAAGCAAAACACTATTGTAAAAGTTGTAGTTTTATTATTAAAAATTTTGACCAAAGAAAATGGTGTATAATGAATAAGTTAAAAATTATTACAAGCAGCATCTTCTCCAACAGGGGCGCCAAAGGCATTTTTTGGGCTTTGATATAGCTAACTTCCAGACGTGGAGCAAATTACAAACACTTATATGTTTATACTTATGTCAAATAAGGATGCTTTGCAATGATTAGAGCTTGGAACAAAAAAGCCCAAAAATTTTGGCCCCTTCCTGCCCCAAATGTGAGAGCAACGAGTTGATGAAATATTTTTTGTTCTATTTTCAACTAGACTTATATTCATCGATAAATTTTAGGTTTCGTAGTATTATCTCTCAACGTTCAAAAAGAATGGCCATATAAAATTTGCAACCTCAAATTGAGGGGGATTTAAATTTTATATGATTATAATTTTTGAACGCTAAAATATTTAAACTATAAAATTTAAAAAAGGCGCCGCTGTTCTCCAAGACAATTGCATTTAATATCTTTCTCATCAAGGTCTTTTTCTATAAAAGAGAAATAAACTATTAAATTCAATTATACGACGGCAAAAATAAATTATCTTTTTAATCGCACGTGAATCAAATGCACCTCCACCATTATTTTTGTTAACAGAAAATAAAAATTAATAAAGGGGGGGGGGGGTGGTCTTTATTAGCTTGGATAGATAGGAAAAGTTTACAAGAATTAATCAAAGCCCCCTCCGTTGTATTAGACACCTAAGAGTAGATATAAAAAAATATATGGCTTGCGTTGATTAAAAGATTTATTACTTATAATTTAGAAATAAATAATAAATACCACTTTTCTTTTTGTTTTCTTTCCCTTGGTAAGATGGTTGTTTGCTTTTTCTCCAACAGCTATAAAAATTTTTCTAATTTCAGCCATTTTGTATTAGGTGATAAATTTTTAATAATTTGATGCGCCAAGAAAAAGTGCGCTAATAATAAGTATAAACGGACTTTTCATTATTTGTTAAAAAAACATAACGTCACTTGTCGCTCATCTGATAGGCTTCTGACTTATAGGCTATTCATACGAGGGTACATTTAAGAGAACATTCCGTGGAACATAGAACAAATATCCTCTCGTGTGAACACTACTTAGACAAAAGAAAGGATGATCCTAAAAGCTTTGTCCCGATTAGCGATAAAAATCGAGACAATTTTCAGTCGAAATCCGGGACGATATCGAGATGAGATGTCCAGGACAAAATTGGAGCTTCACAATTTCCCGGAATTTACATCTTTTTAACGGGACATACTAGTTGATCCTTAATGTGAAACTTACTATTCTACTGGGGGCTCGGCCATAACAATTGTTTTGGCTACTTTATCGTAATTAAGCTATTTACTGAGACTTAACAAGACAAATACAAATTGAAATGAAAATATGCATGTTTTATTTATTTTATTTGTAATGTAATGCACATTAAGATTATTTAAACTGGACAATTGCCAAGTCTTTGTTTAGCATTGTTTTTAAGATTGCGTCATTTCTGGCTGGTAAAAAATTTTCTTCATTGCGAAAGCGCGAGTTAGATATCTAGTTAATATAATTGATGTCTCGTAACGTTTCGTAATTATCCGGGACAGTTTTTAAATTCCGAGAAAAAATTTATGTCCCGCTCTAACTTTATTCCTGAATAATCGTTTCCTTTGTCTCGTTATTTTTTTCGGGGAAATTTCTCGCCTCATTACGCTTTTCCCGGTTCATTTCGAGAAAACGATACCGAGACGCAGACCCTTAGTACACACACATATTATAGAAGCACTTACTGACGGTAAGTGTTTCTATGATAACTGACGTACAGAATTTGTCCGTCAGTTTTTCCATGGTATTATACTATTTGGTTAATTAAACAATAAATGAAAATTATTAATTATTTTTTTATTTTGATTTTAAGAAAATTAAAAAACTGGAAAACGAACAGAAGAAAGCAAAACTTTTCTTTATTAAAACTTATTTACATTCTAACATAAGTTTATGCCGGCATCTACTTTCTGTGTAATCAACCACGAATCAAAAGAAAGACCAAAAAAACATGCCTAATTTCAAAATCAAGTTAATTTCGTTTTTACTAGCAGATGAAACGTCTTTGATCTCTTCAAATGAATTGATTACATTCTAAACGTTGACCACAGTGACAAAAAATAAACAACTAGTCTTTATGTACTTTAGTTACCGTAGAAATTGTCTTCGATGTTGTGATTCTGCATTGGATAACTAACGTCACGAGAATTGTATCCTGAAGGACCATTATTGTAACTGTTTCCGTACCTTGGACCTGAATTACCATACCCTCCCCCATAACCACCACCTCCAGTTCCATAACTGTCTCCGTTATCATAACCACCGGCATCTACATCACATCCCATATTTCCACGACGTGGATTGAGCATTGGTCCGCTAGGTATGTCTAAAAAAACATAATTAAAAAGTTAAAGCAAAAACATAAAAAAAAAGTAAAAACATGAAAAAAAAATTAAGACTAAACGTATGCATTAAAATTAGAATATAACTTATACATAAATCTAAATTTTATATTCTAAATATATAAATCCAAACATATTTAAAAAAAAGAGCATGATTACATACTTCGAGGGTGTACACTTTCAGACCTCCATCCACTGGCATTCGGTGACGACTTTAAAAATAATTCTATGTAACGGTGACCTGCAAAAATAAGATATAAATACAGTAGACCTCTAAATATTTTCAACGTTGACAAAATCGGGTTCAAGTGTGATCAAGGTTCAAAAACAGTCTTAATTAGAAGAAGAGCAAGGTGATCACTTATTATTGGTGGCAATATCGAAAAAGTTCATTACACTATCAATAATTGCTGCAATGCAAACGGTGATTATTTGCTACCTTTTGTTATTCTACAAAAGCAAAACATTTTAAGGCTCAATATGGTACTAATTGACCTTCTGGTATGTGCTACAATGTCTCCTTTTGGTAAGACAGAGAAGGACCAGTTTGCACAATGGATTAAAACTAAGATACTGATTACTCAGACTAAGATACTGATTACTTAGACACAGCTGACAAATGAAAACAGAAAAAATAAAACTGAATAAATGAGATCACCATTACTATCTTCAGCACAAGCCTGCACGGTGTTTCAAGCTGAGGTGGCGAATTTATAGCATAAACAGTGCCGAAAGATCTGAACATAGTTTCGACCAATATAAAGTAATTATTAAAAATAAGATTCGAAGAAGACAAAAGAAAAACAAACTTAATATGCAATACTTAGACCACAAAAATATTCAAATTCTAGAAGGTTTGTATTTTGACGGAAGAAAAGATACAATATTAGTTATTGATACTTATAGAGAAAGTCATCAAAAACTACCAAAAAACAACAACAACATGCAATTTAAGTGCAGGAACCATGGTCACTTTATCTGGATAGTGACCGCATCAAACTATCATGTAGCGACTGCATCAGAACTTTTATACTGCATAAAGATAAGCACATTTTTAACATTAGTTTCCATGGGATGCGATAAAACAGTTCTCAATATCGGATTTCTAAATGGCGCTATCGCTTCATTTGAATTTCAAGACAAAAGTCTCACAAAGAGCAAGTCGATCTGGTGAACTTTGCAAGACATAAGACTCAACAGAAGAAAAGTTACTTCAAAGACCACGAATATTAGTGAATTATAGATTTAGAGAACTTGGTGATGACGATGGTTTTTTGTGTTTTATAGTTTTTGGTACTTTGTTTTTGCTATTAAAGTGTTTTTTTTGGAAAAATCAGAAATTTCAAATGAACCACAAAATATTATGTTGATATTTTCAGAAATTTTTTTTCCTAGTTGATATAAACCAACCCATCAAATTTTATCAAAATTTGAATGTTCAAACCCTAAAATTTTGGTCCATTAGTCATAAATTGACCACGTTTATATAATATTTTGTTTTGACAACTTTACCACGACTCTTTGCAAGTTGGGAAAATTAGTGTGTTAAAAAAAAGTGCTGAATGAACAAATCTAAACTTAAACTAAAATTAAAAATAAACAAACTTTAAACTGAAAAGAGAAATAAAAATTAAAAAAAACAAAAAAACAAAACTTAACTGAAATTTTAAACAAACGATAAAATAAATAAAAGATAAAACAGAAAAAGTAAAAGCATATAATTTTATTTTAAGTGTTTCACTTCATGGAGTTTAGAAAAGATGTTTCAAAGTTAATCCAAGTTTAATTCGAAATTCAATTATTTATAACTTGGAAACTTTGATGTCTTCCTAAGCAAATAAAGGATTTGAGCCTTCCTCCAACATCGCATAAACAGTCACAGACTCACAGAGTATTTAATTATCCTAAGCACTAAACTAGCATGTTAAAAAAATTATTAACTTTAATCTATTAAGATGCAACTAAATTAAAAATATATAACAATTTTATGTTTTTATTCTTACTGGTTTATCTTTTAATTGTTTTATTATTCGTTAAGATTTTGTTTTTCTTTTCAGTTTATGGTTTGTTTATTTTTAATTTTCTCTTCAGTTTAGTTTTTTCATTGCATTTTTAAAACATGCAAAGTGCAGTGGCTAAATTGTCAAAATAAAAGTACTGTGCGCATGATCATATAAGGCATGCAACCACGCCTTTCCTGAGAAAGCTTGATATATATATATATATATATATATATATATATATATATATATATATATATATATATATATATATACACACACACATATATATTTAAACATCTTCACTTCCAAGAAGGCTGCAAGCAACCATTAATAGAATCGGAAATTACTGAACAAGGAAAGATGAAGTTTATAAAGCAAGATAACTAAATATATATATATATATATATATATATATATATATATATATATATATATATATATATATATGTATATATATATATATATATATATATATATATATATATATATATATATATATATATATATATATATATATATATATATATATATATATATATACTAACAAATAAGACTTTCATAATTTTTGCTAAAACTATTTAAATTATAAAAACATGTATCGACTAAATCATAGGCATCATCAGTTAAAATATATTAAAAACCATATAGTTGAAACGTGTATTATTTTGAAAGTTGTCTTATTTATTAGAATATTTACACATTTTGTGCTGAATGGATTCATATCTATTCTACATCATTTTTGACAGTGCTGACCATATTTGGGCACCGCCCACATTTAGAAATTGAGGACCTTTTTTGCACACACACACACAAAAAAAAGCCTACACGGCAAATTTCATTATAGCAGGCATTGGCATGGGGGGCACCACCACCTAAATTATTTGCCTAGAATTGCTCCTGTATATGCATTTAAAATCTTTGAAAGTCATTTTCTTGTTATACAATAAAATATATGAAAACTCAATAAATATTTTAATATATGTTTTTATTTTAATATATATTATTCGATATTTCACTGATCTATTGCATCAACAATATTCTTTTAATTTAATTCTAAACTTTTAAGATTTTTTTTTAAAACCTTAATATTAAGAGAATAATCTTCATAAACGAAGTATTCAAAATGATGATTGCAGGTATTTTTTATTTTACCTGATGACGTTGATCAAAATAGATCAGCGAAATATCGAATAATATATATCAAAATATAAATAAAAAAATATGTATATATATATTACGCATTTAAAATCTTATATATATACATAAGATTTTAAAGCATCAAGAAATAGTTTCTCTTAATACTAATAATTTTATTATTTAAGAAATATATACATAAATAGACACACATATCAAGGCACAATTTAACAGTCAGACATCGCTGCCCCTCTGACCATTCTTGAGACCTGCAAGAGGAGTGCAACAAACCATTGTTGACTTTTTCAGTAAAAATGAACAATACTTGGTTGCCCCCATAAATCAGATCTCAAAAACAGTGCAGGAGGCAGCGATGTCTGACCATTAAATTGAGCCTTGCATATTTACATATATGTGAAAAAGATAAAAAAAATTACCCATATTTTGCTTGTCTTTTAGCATAGCAGATTCGGCATCACTATGAGTAGCAAAATCTACATCACATTCACCTTTAGGTCTTCCATTAGGCTCAAACATTAAACGCACATCCACAGGATTCAAAGGTGAAAAAAATGTAACAATATCACTAACTGAAGCTTCAAAAGGCAGACCACGCATGTGAACACTATGACCAGTTTTGCTACTTTGCACAGTTGGGGTTTTGCTCATTCCCATTCCACCACTTCGACCCCCTATTATTAATAAAATTTAAAAAAATTAGATCTAATGAAAATCTATGAAAAAAATCTCACAGTATAAAAAACAAAATATACCTCTATTCATTGACCTGTTTCTTCCAAAATCACCACTGTAAGATGGAGCAGTATTAAAACCACTTGGTCCTAGCTGCACTCCACCACGACCACGCCTATATACATAATAATTCATATATTTAAATATTAATTTTAGTAAGGAACACAATTTTTAATGTTTAAAAACTTTAGCACAAGATGCTTATTGCCTTTGCTTTATACTTTTTAATCGTAATTTTATTTTGCAATGTAGTTACTAGATTACATAGTTACTATGGTATAATGGGTTTTGTTTCTTTATTCTGATATAATTTTTATATCAGAATAAAGAAACAAAAATAGAAATCAAAACAATGAAACATCAAACATTTACTTATCAATAACTTTTATTGCTCAGCTTCCACAAAACTCAATGAATAGTTGCAACTTTCTATATACTTACTGGTTGATAAAGATATAAGAAAGGATAGTTTGATCTGGCCACAGACAGAAGGCAGTTTGTCTCAAAATAAAACTCTCCTAAGCTACAACACTTTCCTCTATTAATTTATGATTAATTTTTATACTAAATTGATGATCATTGAAGAAAACTGAATGTCTGCTTTACTAGATGCATAGAAAACATATGTATGATAAATTACAACTTTTAAGTAATATTTTGACTAGAAACATGATGATCAACGGGAATTAAATAAAATAAAGAAATGTTAAAGATAAACAAATGTAAAAATAAACTTAAATATATAAGTATTCTAGTTAAATAACAAACTGTAAAGGTAAATCATGTGAACATTCAATAAACAATATTTAATTCAAATTAAATTAAGCTATTAAAACATGCCTTGGTCCATTAAAATTCTGAGGTCTATCATAAGGTCCAGGCCTGATACTCATTAAAGATGGTCTATGATCATCAGAGCGAGTGCCCACAACATATTTTATGTCATCTTTTGAACTTTGAAATATCTCGATGTATCTAAAATGCAATACATATTCTTTAAATAACATATAATAGACTTTGATTTAAAAACTACAATAAAAAGTAAAATTTGTAGCCAACCCAAACTTATAAGAAGGTACAAACTACAAATTGCATACCTTTCCTGTAATCACCATTACCATTATAAAAATAATTACCAACAAAAATTATGAATTTATATTTATATATATATTTTTACATAATTATAACTATACAGGTTTATAATACAGTTTAAAATACTGCAAAATTGTTATATACCAAATAAAGCAAATTTATTAAGTTAGTTTAAGGTAGCTATCTATTTTTTTATGTATATGATTCATAAAGATTATAAGCAAAATATATTTCAATATGATTAAAATATGAATGCATTATATTTTAGTTATAACAAGTGATTTATCATTTATTATAGATCATATTCAAAATTTCAGCCACAATTCATTACGCCCTTTAATGTATTTATAACAAAATAAAATAGACACCTAAGATATGAAGTTTTTAAAATTTAGCAAAATAGCATAGGAAAATGTAGTTTTTAAAATCTTTTATCAAGATAAAAATTCAATTTAGTATTTAATATTTTTTTTTTGATTAAAAATCTTTTACTATAAGTTGCATGAAATTATAAATATATGCTCTTGAACTGCACGAAGAAAACATTGAAAATAGAACTTGAAAATTAAAATCAGGATAAGATTAATAAGCTGTTATTATTCATTTTGCAGCTATATACATTTTCAAAAATTAGAGAATACTTTAATCGAAACCATTTTTTGTTGTTGCTGCAACAATTGCCAATATCTTTTTCTTATCACATTATTTTGTAAGCTTTTTAAAAACTTAGCTTGGATTTTAATTGGCTTTTAACCAAAATTAAAAGACGATAAAATATAAAGAGAAACAAGATTTTAAAAAGGCAGTAGAATACTAACAGAAAAACAAATTAAGTTGCAGCCAATTAAGTTGCAGCCAATAAAGTTAGATCTGGTTGATTTCAGAGCAAAGACAGATACATAGCAAGAATAACTTACGGTTTCTTTATGAAAAGCCTTGCAAAAATAAAAATCAATATTTCTCAATAATAAAGCTTAACTTCCTTCACACAAAGCAGAAAAGTTCTGTATCTGTGCTGCCCTTAGATAACTTAATTTGTTTTATAGGTCTAGATAAATTTGATAATGAATGGGAGTCGAATATCGATAGATTTTGTACAAAAAGAAGAATTAAATAACCTCCTAAAAAAAACTTAAAAATCCATGCACAGCACAGAAGGAACTCAACACTAATAACTAATTCGTATATAATAATTATAAATAATATATTTTAAATTATGCACAGCATAGAAGATACTTAACACCAAAAACAATTATTTTTTAAATGCTTAGAAAGAGTTGTTAAAGTCATTCTACAAAAAATTATTTATTTTTTAAACTAATGGTGATTATGGCACCGATTGTTTTAAAATTAAAACAGCAAAAATTGTTGTTTAAACATCTTTACCGTCTAGCTTTTAACTTTTAGAAAAAATGAGCTAGTGAGTATACATATATTTTTTTTAAGTTCAAATAAATTCAAAAACATCTTTACAAGCCATTCCACTTCACAAAAAATATGTTAAACATAAAAACACTACTTTTTTGCTCTCAAGACAATTATTTTAACTACATCTTAAAACACAAGTAATTTTATCTAGGAAATCAAGAAAAAAGATCAAGAAAATGTTAAAATGAAAATGATGAAACGAAAAGGATCATAAATGATAACAGTTAAAATGATAACCTAGTTACATTTATAAAATTATGAAAACTTGATAGGTCTGCCTCAACCTCCAGTTGTTTAAAAAATTTAGAATTAGATTGTTTAAACATTAAAATTTTTAAACAGTTTTTAAATACTTTGTTTAAACATTAACTCTCGAGTGGTCTGTAACCCATGTTTCCATTTTCCCACCATATTATATATTATACATTATATTATACCACATATATACTTGAAAGTAAAACAAAAATTTTAATCCACCTTAATAAAATTTACATTTTATTAAGGTGGACTAAAATTTATGTTTTACTTTTAAGTATATATGCGGTATAATATACATTTTTTACTAGACTTTATATTAACATAATGCCAATAAAATAAGTAAAGTATATGTTTTCCTAATAGTTGTATAAATATAATGAAGAACTTGAGATGTTATTAAAAAACACCCCTTGCACTTGATAATAAAAAAATTCGATGAGTGAATTCAAAACATTCAAATTTTTTTTATCTAAGTTTGACAGTAGCTGAAATTTAGAATTAACTTTTTAACTAAGTGGCAAAATCTCTTAATGTTGTAAGCATATATTTTTAATAATTATACTTTTTATACCTAATATCAGGCTAGCACTAATTGGATAACTAAAATTATTTTTCCACTTAAAGTCTGTTTGTATGTCTTACTAGTGTTTAATTTTTATTTATATTTTTATGTCTTACTAGTGTTTAATTTTTATTATAAATTTATGGGTTGCAAGGGGGCAAATAATAATAGTATTATAAGTAATAATAGATCAATTTTTTTGTTAAATTTAAAATCACATATATTTGTATCTTATTAAACATAACATGTAATAGAGCCATTACATATTGGATTTAACTAATCCCTTACTAATAAATCCATATCAAATGACCCCTTGAAACTCATTTCCAAAAAAGGCATTTAAAAAAAAAATCAAAATATTTAACTTAACAAAAAATTCTTTAAGAAACTTGACAAAATTATCAAAATATATTACAGGGCCCATACCCTAAAATCAAAAATAATTTTAGAGTATGAAATTATTCACATATTATATAACTCTAAAGATTGAATAAAATTGATGAGAGAAAACCATCTAAAATTATCTTCGATTATTTTTCAATATTATAAATTAATTTTTAAAACAAAATTTTTTAAAGTATGAGCCCTGTATAAACATATTTCTATATAAGATATTGTACCAAATTTTATAAAAATTATATACTTATAACCCTGGGTTATAAATAACAGTAAGAACAAAAAATAAACAGTTTTAGAGAAAATCATTAAACTTAATGGAAAACCACAACTTTATCCATCCCACCTGTGCCCAATTTTTTCTTTATGTTTAAGAAGAGCATTTTCGGCATCTTGTTGTGTAACAAATTCTACGTAAGCATCCCCTGAGGCCCTTCCATCTTGGTTCATAGTTATCGTAATCCCGTACGGAGAGATATCCAACCCTTCAACCCAAAACAAACAGAACATAAATATTAGGAGAAGAAAATATGATTACATATAGAAAGCTATTAGAAGGTAAAAATTCAATAATTTTAAGCAACATCAATGAAACACTTCTACATTAAAGGTTTGTTACAAAGGTTTAAAAGATTTAAAAGATTTTAATTAAATTAAAGAGATTACTATATCATTAGGATATACAACAAATTTAATACAGATTTTATTATCTAAAAGAAACAATATACCTGAAAAAAATTCAGCAATATCATGTTTGGTACAATCAAAAGGTAATCCACGCAGCCTTACAATAGCTTCAGATCGACTGTTATCCATACGATTAACAACCCATTCCATTTCTGATTGCTTTGCTTCTTTTACTTCTATATAACGTTTTCCCATATGATCTTGATCATGTGCAAGTGCTCTAGAAATGTTGAAATAAAAAAACTGAAAAGATTTCCAAAAAAAATACATTTTATTTTTTTCTTCCCATTATTCTGACTCACTTTCATTTTAAATCCAACTATTTCCAACATTCAGATTTATTTAAAATCCTACTTTTTTTTCTTCCTATAAATGTTTTTTCTCCACCAGCATTTATACAACTTGTAAATGAGAAAACTTCAAAAACTCTAGTCTAAAATTTTGTAACCTTCCCTGTTTGCACTGGTTTGAAGTGGAGGCTAAAATATGGTAGGTCAAATGAATGTTGTATACAGCATTTTGTAACTGTATTTACTTTTACATCATATTTATTAGATTATTCAATATAGAGTGGTTAGCTTACATTAGAGCATCAAACCAATTAAATTATCTAATTGGTTGTGTACACCATAAAATGTGAAGGTTAAAAATTACACAAAATTTAGAATGCAAAATCTAAACTGTTATATCACTCACATTATATTACCACTCCATTTTAAGACCCTTTTTTGTTGTTGTTGTTGTTAAAAATCAACATGGTCCTACCAATTATGTGGTGCGGATGTTTTCCATAATGCCATTTTTTATTTAAATATGACATTTAAATGCCATTTAGTTAACTTGAAAATTTAAAAACTTCTTTGAAAAAAATTGATTGATATATAAGGGAAACAATCTAACAATAATATTCAAAACTAACTTTACCTAATCTGTAACCACATTTTACACATGTAACAACAACATGCAGATTTTAACTTACATCATCAAGTATAACTTTTACATAGCTTTTTTTAAACAATACTTTATCAGATTGACTCTGCTTAGTTTGGTCATCATCAAAATATATTTTACCTATTATTAAGACAGATTTTAAACGATCTTCTGAAAGTTCGCATTTTTAGGTGATTTAAAATAGCTTGATATGATGTTATTCAAAAATTTCTGTCCAATCAGTTTTCACACACTTCTATAAACTCTTGACTGACACTTTCAAGAGAGCATTCATTAACAACCTTTTTAGAAACAAAAAAAAAGCAACTTTTTAATGTTTTGATGCATCCTATTAACTTAAAGTCTAAACTTCAAGCACAAAAGCAAAACAAATGAATTTCAAAAATGATTTTGAAACTCATTCCATCAATGGAGCTGCACCTTCTTCTTAGCATTTATAACCATCTATTTAAATCAATGACTGTCATAATTATAACCATGGGTGGCAGCATTCTATATTCAAAAATAAACAATATTATATAGGTTAATTTTCAGACCATCAATGTCACAGATTGCAAAGCAATATGGATGTTCTTCTACAAATAGCAAAAAAGCAACAACAAAAAAAAAAATTAACCAACTATATTCATGGCTTCATCAACACATTAATTTTTTTTTAATACTTAATTTTTTTTATCTTTTTATTGTAATTAATTAAATATATCATTAATAATATTTAAAATTACCTTTCCACATCTTCTCGAGAGCAAACTTCTACAAAACATTCACCAGAAGGTCTGCCTTCTTTTGTGTTAGTAAAGTGTACGCTTGCTTCTCCATTTAGAGTATTTACATCTAAATTTAAAAATATCCATCCATCTATATATATATATATATATATATATATATATATATATATATATATATATATATATATATATATATATATATATATATATATATATATATAACTTTATATATATAACTTTATATATATAACTTTATATATATAGCAATCACTCCAAAAAAAAAAAAAAATTCTTAAATATTTTTTTCTTTAAAAAAAAGGAAAAGTTTAAGGTATTGAAGCTAAATAATAATATTAAATTTATGTTTAATATAAAGCTTCTAAGACACTTTAGTCTAACCAAACTAACTTTGTTAAAAGATATTTAAGTTATTAAATGTAGTTACGAATTGTTACATTAATTAACATTGCTGAACTAATTAACAGTTATTTACATTTTATGTTAATTATATTAAATACCATAGAATTAAAGTTATTAAATGTAACTATGAATGAGAAAAAACTTTTATTTTTATTAATAAAAATAAAAAAAAAGTTATTTCCCAGTAGTGATTGCCTTAAAATGTAAGAATAACTTTAAATATACTAACAAATAAATATACTAATAAACAACTTATCAAGAATTAAATACGAGAGAATTAAAGATAAGATAATAAGTAATAATAAAAGAAATATGTAATAAAATATAAAAATTAGAAATAAGTAATAAATATAAAAAGATAATAAGTAATAAATAATCAAGTAAAAATTTAATGATAAAGTAATTAAGAACTTAAAAGAAAATCTTTTTTCAAATTAATGTAGATAAATGTGAGAGGAAAAGCATAAAAAAAAAAAATTATCTCATTTAATATAAAAAACTTGATGCTGTATATTTTGCAACAGATTTGATTATGTCTTAAAAATTTCTTTTTAAAGAATATAATATTAAGTGTTTACAACTCATAGAATGATGTACTCAGTAAAAAAGCAGGTTTTGAAACCCTTTACACGAAAACTCTTTCCATAGATAGAGTGATGTATTATCACATGTGTCAACGCTGTTAAAAAGATTTTGTCACCATTCAAAAAATATAGAGTGTATGACAAAAACAAATTTAGTAAAAATATGATTATTTAGGTACAAACTATTTCACGTCACCTGATCAAACTGATTACATTATATATTAACATATGATATTCAGAGTGGCATAGAGCTTTACCTTGTGTATAATTTCGTATTATAGCGTTGTTGAAGAAAGAATCTATCTACTAATTAACTACTAGTTATGTGAAAAAGATTTTCAAAAAGCGTGAAAAAGAAAAGACATGCTTGGGTACAATGCAATAGAGAGAAAAAAAAAAAGAAAGTGACACAATGGATTTTGAGCTACCTACATAAAAATTTAAAAATTATCTTTCCGGAAGTCATATGCTAAAAACTCAAAAGTGGAAAAAATGTTGGAAAAAATGTTGGAAAAACTCTCAAAATTGCCACAAAACTGGATTTTCTAGAAAACAAGGTTTTATTCAATTCAAACTTTTTTGTGAAAAAGGTAACCCCTAATGACCCTTAATTACTTGATGTGTCCCAAATATCCTTATTAAGTTTTTAAGTTTTTTGAACTAGAACTTTATAGAGATTTCAGAATTATTTACAATTTTGAATTAAAATTAGTTCTTGAATTTTTGTGCACAAAAAAAAAAAAAAAATATTTAAAAACTTTCACTTTTTATAACAGTTTGTAGCAGCAATTTTTTTCACAATGTTCTGAATAAAAAAAGATTGTAAATCTTATAATCTTTATGAGTTTCTTTCGAGACCCAAAGTTAATAAACTTTTGAAAAAAGTTTATTAACTTTTTTTTTTTTTAAACTTTTAGAGAAAATAATTTTATCACCTATTATAAAAATATTAAATAAGGTCAGAGTTATTTATTCCATTATTATAAAATTTAAAATTGTTTCCTGTTTTATATTTTTCTTTTATTTAGTTTTTTAATTTTCGTTAAGATTTCTTTTTTTATTTTAGTTCGAGTTTTTAAATTTTCTCTCTTTGATCAAACTTAGCATAGTTTTTTCAGGGCACTATATATTTTAGCTAGTTTTTTTTTGTTTAACACTTTAAACTATATTAAATGTTTAAAATTCGACATATAGAGTACCTTTAGTGCAATAAAGCCTTACATTAAAATATTCAAAGGGAATTGAACTTACTTATTTTTTATAGCAGGCCTTGTTATGAGATCTATGTTATTATTTTATTGCGATATTTACATCATTATAATAATCCCTGATATTTACATCATTATAAGTTAAATTGTGTCATTAGAATATTTCAAAGTACTGTGTAAATTAAATTTAAAATCATATAAACTAATAATTAAAAATTTAAAAATCGTTAAAATAATTTAAACTAATATAACAAAATTACATAATATGTACTTATATAAATATGCATTTGGCATTTGAAAATAATTATATTTTTTTATAATTTATTTTTCAAAACAATCTGATAATAAACAATCTTTTGCTTGTTTATTGGGAGTTTTCTTTTTATATACGTATTTAATGAAATATTTTTAATAAAGATTGTAAAAAATTTATAGATAGATTTTATCAGTTACGAATAAGATATTTGGGTCATTCTATATGCCACCCTTTCATATCAGAATTGCTTTATTTTTACATCATTTGCAGTCGATATTACATAAACGATAACTGCAAAAATTACAGCTGAAAATATACATGGGTTGTTGAGATTATTTTTTGTGGTTATCTGAAGAAACAACAAAGCATAATTCACATTCAATTTCTTGATAATAGTTTGGAGGCTGTCACTCAAAATTGCTGGCAAAAATATTGATTGTACATTATTAATTTATCATTGGTCTACTGAAAAAAATTAGATTTACCAAGCCTTCCCATAAGGCTTAATGAATTTAATTTTTTTTTGTCTTGTATGACCACACGAGAACATTTTATTTAAGACATCTTGGTCACAGATGTTTGCAAGTTTTATAATATTAATCATTGCAGGAAAAGTTTCAAAAACAAAAAAAGCAAAACTAACAAAATAGGAAATAAAAAGAAATTTAAAAAAAATAAATTAAAAGAAATTAATCATTTAAATAACTTGTTTCCTGTTTTTTGTTTTATTTCTTTAGAGTGGTTGTTAAATTTAGTAAAAAAATTAGATACGGCAAAGCAAATTATTATTTTTAAAGTTCATTCATTGTTCAAACAACATAAGTAATCCCAAATTTTAATTGAAATAGAAAAGCATCTAGAAAAATAGAGTGGATATCCAAATAACATTTAAAACTTAAGTAACTTATAGAAACATAACAAACAACTTTAATAATTATGTATATAAAGTACGTAATGTATATAAAGTTTAGCATAATGAAAAATGTTACTAATGGTCCGTAAAAACGTGCATTAATTTTAAAATCAACCAATAAAAATTTTTTATTGGTTGGTTTTAAAAATGACACACGTTTTTACAGACTATTAGTAATGTTTTTCACAATGCTAAAGTTTTTACAAAGTATGTTTTTATAAAGTTGTTTAAGTGATTTGTAAAAGTTCCTGAAATTTTTAATATTTGAATATTCACTTAATTTTTTCTAGATGCTTTTCTACTTAAATTAATGTTTGGAATTACTATTTGTTTGGAATTACTATGTTGTTTGAACAAAGAATGAACTTTAAAAGTAATAAGTGCTTTATAAAAGTAATAACACTATTATACTTTTATAATGCAGTTAGTGACTAGAGTGTTACTTTTGTAGTTGTAAGATTATTGTTTAGTTTTTTATAATTTTCTTGCTAACAAACTTATAATAACTTGCTCCTTAAAAACAAAGTACACAGCTTTGCATAAACTAAAATTTTGAAGACCAAATATTTTTCCAGAGATAGCGAATCGCTATCGCTTAATTCAACCCTTGATATATACTTGTTACATTAAAATTATACAAATATATTTCACAAACAGATGACATATTTTCACTTTCCTCTTAAAAAAAAAAAAAAAAAAAAAAAAAAAAAAAAAAAAAAAAAAAAAAAAAAAAAAGGAAAACCATTCTTTTTAATGTTAAAAACTGTTTTTTTTGTTTTTTGTATTGACTTGCCGAAAATAATAACCACTATGAAGAAACAAAAATAAAAACAGTACCCAAATTATTTAAACTATTACTATTATTATTTTCTATTTAAACTTATTTTAATTCCCTATTTTGTTATTTTGCTTTCTTCATTTTTTTAAGACCTTTTTCAGCAACGTATATAAAACTTGAAAACAGCTATGACCAAGTTGTCTAAACTGAAATAATCATGCATGGACATGCAAGACAAAGAACTGCATGCATTTCCTGGGAAGGCTTGATTCATGTAATGTCTCTCTAATATTTGATCAAAGTAAGCACTCAAAAATAATGTCTTTTCAGAACTTTGAAAAACTTAAACTTTGTAACGAAGGAGATTTTTTAATTGAAACTTCAATATAGTGTTATTTAATAACTAGTATAGGACATATTCATAGTCATGGACATATATAGGGGGAAAAGAGGATGGTAACACCCCCACCCTGCCTCCCCAGATTTTTTATTACATAGAAATGAATTAATAGTGATAAACTATTTCTAAAATAGAATTTAAAAACACAATGAAAAAAAAGTCTTTGAGTTTTTAAATTGTTTTGTTGCATTTGAATTCATTTTCATTATTTATTTCAAATTTAAAATACCTGACACTTTAGAATATTTTTGGAATAAACACTATAGTGTTTTGAAAGCTTGAGATAAGATTGTTTTAAAAAATCATACAGCACATGCAAGAATTTTATTGTTTAGTTGTTCTTTTAGCTAGTGATATCAAAAATAATAAATATAATAAATGTGGAAAAATGTAACACTGGAAAAAACTCTAAACATTAATTGCCACAAAATTGGATTTTCTAGAATTCAAGGTTTTAATCAACTCAAAGATCTTTCTTGTGACCAGCAATAAGAAATAATGTGGCAAGCAAATTTAAAAGAAAAATTTACTTAAATCAAAATAGCATGAGCAATTCAACGAAAAATATTTTGAGAGAAAAATTAAAAGATAACATTTATTATAGTTAATATGTAAAGAAAGATACTTTATTGAGATTCATGATTAAATTAAAGACTTTATTGAGATTCATGATTAAATTTGAAGTTAATTTTAAAACTAATTTACATTTTTAGGTTATGTAATTTTTAGGTTATGTAATTTTTAGGTAATGTAAAGATTTCTGTGTGATCAAAGTGTTTTTAGGCAATGTAAAGATTTCTTTAGACTTGGGTTTAAAAAAAAATAATGTTATGCCAGGTTGGAAATTCTGCAACAAATTGTTGAAAAAGCAATAGAAGCTGATGAAGATTTTAGTTCACAGGAGAAATGGGAATCAAGAAGTGAAAAAACTCTGATAGTTTCATTAGCATGAGATTGATGAAGCTTCTTTAACAGCAGAAACATACAGCACCATTTCTAACAATAAGTTAATGAAAGATTATGAGTAAGACATTTTAATGTATGAAATCAAAAAGAAAACTTATGTAACTGACTCTTATCGTCATAAAGTGTAAATGTTAACACTTGCACTAGAATCATAGACACATAAAAAGATATCAAGTTACTTTGAAGTGTCTGAGTTATCTTGTTTGAACTTCAAGACGTTAAAAATGAACAAGGGATTCTACCAGATAAAAAATAGTGGAAACCCTCTTTCCCCAGAACAACCCAGTTAGTAATTAACTTTTATCAAAGTAATAAGTTTTCAAGAATTATGCCAGGAAAAAAAGAGTTTGTTAGTGTTATGAAAAACCAAAATATTCAAAAAAGTTTTTACTTCTTAATCTTGATGATTATTGTTTGTTTACTTAAAAATGTGGAATGAATGCTGCTTCAATGTAAGTTATACCCTGGTATTCAAGCATTAAAAGGTTGTTTAGTGCATGAGTTTATAGACCATGAACTAGAAGATGTACTATTCAAACAATGGCAGAATACTGATCGTAAGAAATTTTTATAATCATTGTCATCAGATGAGTTTAATGATTTCTTATCTGACAGCATTGGCAACCTTAGCACATATTCATTTATAGCAAAAACAAGTAGATTTTAAAAAAAAGTAGATTCTAGATTAACTGTAAATAAAATATTTTTCAAAACGAATGTTTAATTTTAGGAGATTTTCCTGAAAATTATCAAATTTGTTGTCCAGGGAGCGAAACAGTGTTCACTTTTTAAAATTGTAATTTATTTTCAAGAAAAAACATTTATCTTACAGAAGATGTTAATCATAATAACAATAATTAAGGAGACAATACATGAATCTAATTTTTTTCAGTAGACTTAAGATAAATTAATGATACACAATCAATAATTTTGCAAGCAACTTCAAGTGAAAGCCTCCATATATGCTCCAAAAACCAATAAATTTCAAGCCAATAATTTTGAAAAAACAAACAAACATAAATAAGACATTTCTTAAGACTTAAGAAATAGTGTGCACACCTTTCCTGACCAAGACTGTAGAAAAATAATTAGAAATAATTATTAATAAATCATAAAATTTTAGGATTTATTATTAAAAATCTCAAGGCATAGGTAACGAACATAGAGTTTATTTGAAGACACCTTTTTTTTGGAACGCTAGCAGAGGATGTTCTTAAGATAGCAGGCTTGGCCAGTTAAAATAATATGAGAACATAAGTAAAGATCAAAGTTATTTATTTAATCGCACGCTTTTCTGGCCAAGCCTGAAACAGCTCCTCCCCTCTGCTAGGGTTCCCATTCTCCACTTTTTTCCGAAGGAGAACGCTGTGAAAATTTCAAGTTTAATTAGTTTAGCGCCGCGCTCTCCTACGCAAAAAAAGTGGGAACCCTACCCTCTGCCCCTAGTAAAAACCTAAAACCGCAACAATTTTAAATCATTACTTTGTTTGTATTTATCTTGTTTAGTTTTATCCAAAGATAAAGCAGTTGATTTAAAATAGTGTCTAATTATACATTTCTTTGAATCAAAAATTTACCAGAGGACATAAGCTTAGATTACTTAAGCAGGGCTCAATTTAATTTTTTAAAATGTATCAGACAAAATGTCTGATCAAAACTACTTTAAATCAACAACAAAAATATTCAGCATACCAAGATAGCAACATACTAATAATTTTTAAAACGCTAATTTTATTAAATTTTGATACCTGAAAAAAATTCAATAACTTCGGCTGCAGTAGCTGACCATGGCAAACCTCTAGCTTTTATAACATACGATTCTTTGCTCATTTTTTAAATCTCTTCTATAATACAAATTAAATATTACACGACAATGTTTTTATAACAAAAATGTTATAAGAAAAAAATAAATAAAAAAAGCATATGTATTGGTATAAATACACTTACAATTCAACAAAATCAAAAAAAGGTTAAGCACACAAAAATCTAATTATCACAGAACTATTAGAACAGTAATTCTTTAAATATGTGATTTTAAGTGTTAAACTTTGAACTCTTTGAATATTACTATTTTACACAATGAAATGCAAACATTATCTAATGTCAGGTTAAAAAAATTGCATAAAATGTTTATTAATATGCCACATAAATAGTTTTTAACAATTATTTATTTAGTAAATTTAAGAAGTCAAGGCTTAAATTAAGATTGCGACAATCAGATGAGAATTTGTGATTCTGAAATTATTTAACTTAAAGAAATCACAATCGCTGATTTTTAAGTATTAAAAAAATTGCTCATAAAATTAAATTAATTTTTCAAACTATTTAAATAGAAATGTTAGACTTACTTTAGTTAATGACACTCTTAAAAACTTTCCAAAAGTCTCTTGAACCTAACAACTGAGATAAGATTTAGTAAATGAAGAGAATAACAGAGCTTAACATCAGACAGGACCTTTTTACATTGGCTTCTTGCCAATTTTCAACTTAATGTCTTTTGCTAGTATACCCATGATTTGTTTTTAAGAGAGATGTTCTTTTAAAAAAAGATTTTAAAAATGATTACAGTTTCATAAAGCAACTACTCAAGATGGTGATGGAGTAGAATAGGAATAAAAGGAAAAGTACAGTATAGAAAGTATGCCTTGTCTGACCATACTTAAAAAAAGTTATTTAATAACACTGCCCATAAGAGTTCGCATCTTTTAAAAGGTTTCAATAATTCGCAGCAAAAAGCTAAACTTATCTAGTGAGAAAAAAACAATACCAGCCTTCCCGGGAAGCGTGTGCTGTCGCACGCCTTGTTTGTCCATGTCCAAAGTATTAAGACAACTTGACCACGTTTTTATATAGTAGGCATTTTAAAAATTTATAATACTCAAAGAAAGGAAACAAATAATATATGAAATAAAATATCTAAATAAAATAAACAAAAAAAAAATTTAAAATTAGAAAATTTTTTTTTTTTTTTAAAGGGTATTTGTTATTTTCCACTACCAAACTTTATACAAGTTGAGGAAGAAAGCAGATAAGAATATAACAAAAACAAAAGCATTTTTTGATATACAATTTCTTTGCGACTTTAGTCAGCCAGTATATTAGGAAAATACTTTATTATTTGTGCTCGAAAAAATGACTATTAAAATTTGTTTTTAAAATGTTTTTGCTAAACTTAACTGTATTTATAAATGCACAGGAAAGCAAGAAAACTAATTGCTATTTATTTATAGAATTTTCAATTTTAACTTTTTAACAAGTTTTTTATGTAAAATAATAAATAATATATTTGGTCATTTTCACTACCCCCATAGAAAAGTCTGCATTTTTGTTGGATTCTCCATTATGCATTTAAACCTGATATTTTATGTTCTGATGAACTCTTGTGATTGACTCCAAAAGCTTGTGGGCTAGAGGATTGTTATTTACATAACTTTTGAAATGAAATTTTAAGGAGCCTATATAAAACACCTTTAAAGTTTTTAAATACATTTTTTCAAACAGAGCAATCGTTATGTTTATTATCTCTAGTAACTTGTATTAACATTGGAAATTGGAAAACAATTTCAGACAAAAATAATGATTGTAAATACATTTATAAAAGAAACCATGGTATTCTTTTATTTAAATTCTTCTGTCATTACAAAATTTATTGATCATGTAATATTTTTTACAAATAAATAGCAATTTATTTTCTGATTTTCTTATAATATAAATATTGAGAGAAAATGTCAAATATAGAAAAAAAATTTGAAAAAGCCAAAAGACATGAAAACAAATGTTAGAAAAAAAATTTAACAAAGTTTTGCATAATTCTAGCGTGCATATTAAATCAGTTTCTTAAAAACTGATTTGATATGCATAAAAAAAATAAATAAATTGCATATCAAAACATACAATTGAATTGGTAAGAAGAAGAACATTACTAATCCATTTTTTGTTATTTGCCCCTTTTCCATAATTTCATTTAACTTATGTCGATCTCTATGTACTACAAAAATAATACTAGTCCATCTTTCTTTCATTATTTTTTGCAATAAAGTAGATTTATAACTGTTTAAAACTTAAACATTAATTATCTTGAAATGAAAATATTGGACAAGTACTGTTCTTCTTTTCACCGATTCAATTTTTGTTACAAAATTATAAAATTGTTGTCATAAATTATGTTTTTTTCCTCAACTTATCAAATTCTGTAGCTAAAAATAACAACCACTCTAAAAAATAAAGAATAGAAAAATTGCATAAAAATTTGATATAAAACATTTTTTAAATGTTTGGGATCAACTTTTAATGTAGGGATCAACGTTAATCCCTACACATTGGATCCAATGTGTAGGGATCAATGTTGATCCAATGTGTAGAGATCAACGTTGATCCAATGTGTAGAGATCAACGTTGATCCAATGTGCAGGGATTAACGTTGATCCAATGTGCAGGGATCAATGTTGGATTATATCCGATGTATATAATCCAACATTGATCCCTGCACATTGGATCAACGTTAATCCCAACGTTAATCAATGTTGCTCCATATATATCGTCGCCTTAGAGGGCAGAGGTTCTATCTCCATGTTGTGCTCAATTTTAACTATGACTTTAGGGACATCTATTTTAAGTGCTAGAATCAGATTAGGCAGTGGGTCTATCATGTTTGATAGTTCTAATTGATCAAAAAACATTAACACTAACAAAAAATGAAATTGCTGATTTATGCTTAATGCTCAAACTTTGTTTTTGTTATCCTGCAAAACTATCCAAAATGGAGATAGAACCTCTGTCCTCTAAGGCGACGATATTTGAATAATGTTGGATTATATACAGTGGATCAACATTGTTTTTGCATCAAGAAAAAGCAGATATACAAATATATATTTATATAATCTATAAGAATTATTTTATCTAAAAATTTCATAATATGTAATGTGCATATATATACTTAAATATATAAATAAATTTATTTCCAATAAAAGCAGCCCTCGGAATTAGGGTCAGCATTTGGCAATGCTAACCTCAAAGCATTTTAGGTCAGCAAATATTCACCTACCTCGTTTTTATGTTTTATGGTAACCCCCTCCATTAAAATTTTTTTTGCCGACCTGATGCTAATCTCTAACAGTTTGAGGTTGGCAACTTATTGCTGACCTATTGTATCCAAATTCTGAGGGCTGTAAAAGTTAAATATAGCGTTGTACAAGTGTAAAACAATGTTTTTTGGTTGTTGGCGACGTTGCATTTGTAACCAAAATGATATAAAAACAAGGTTGGTTATTGATGTTGAGCCAATGCAATGCGCAAGATTGTTCTAACATTTTATCAACATATGAGTGCTAGCTGGGTAGGAGAACAAAAATGTCATAGCAATAAATGCCTCCGATAAACTTCATCTCTATAAATCTCAAATCCGTACTTGCATGGAATACTGTCGCCATATCTGGAGCGGATATTTTAATGATGCCCTTTCTATTTCAGACAAGGAGCAAAAACACATTGTAAACATAGTTGAACCTGCTTTTGCAGCCAACCTCCAACCATTATCACATCATCGTAATGTTACTTCTCTAAAGTGCTCGTGTCTCTTGTGCTATCTACTAAAATTTATTCTCGTGTTACTTGTCATTCAAGTAAGTCTTATTCTTTTTCTGTGACTGTTCCTAAGTGTTCCAAAAACTCTTATTTGTGTAGTTGTTATATAAATATAAAAAAATATATATTATTTATTGTCTTTATAAAAAATCATTATCAGTGATTTGTTACTTTATTTAAATGCATTTCAATAATACAAAAACATAAGTTAAGATATAAGTTATTTAATTCAAATGACTTTCAAAAAAGTTTGTCTTTTTTTTCTTCTCAAGAGACCTTCACAGTTTAAAGTCATCGCTTATAAAATTAAAATTTTTTTTTTAATTTTTGCTTATAAAAAAATCTTTTTATATAAAAAAGATAATTAAATATAAATAAAAAATTATCCAACTTTCAATGATACTTTAATCAAAATCATTAGCTACTTTATTTAAAAGTATTTTGCTATAAAAACGTTAGTAAAGATAAATATGTCGAAGTTATTTATTTTCACAGTAATTAAAAACCAGATTTTTCAGCGCATTTGTTAAAATTCGTGGTTAAATCATCAAAACAAAATATAATTTAATGGTCATATAAAGACAAAATCGCACGCCTTTCTGGTCAAGCCTGGCATAAGTGCACTTTTCTTCAAGCATCCATACTAGAGTTGGAAAAAAAAAAACGTTTTTTTTTTGTATTTTTTATGGTTTCTTTTAAATGATGGAATTTAATATTATAAAAAACTTATTAAATGTTACATATAACTTTTGCTAATAATAACTACGAAATTTTTAAGAGTTGTCTAAATAACAAATTTTGCTGTTTAGTGAGTTTGGTCCAGTAACTCTCTAAAGTAAAATTGCCCAGATTAAATTTTTGGCTTCGACTTTGAGTCATAGATAGGGCTGGTGCGAGTAAATATCAAGTAGGAGGTAGTGTGGCTTAAGGCTTTTGCCAACTAAAAAGAAAAAAAAGGTCATCTAATTCCCTAATTTGCAGATTAATAAAAAAGTTCAAGTTCCAATTTGCCATTTAATGAAGGGTGTCACCCCCTCCTTCGTGCCAGCCTTGGTCATAGATTATTAGGCATCAAATTTTTGATTTATGTGCTCTAAATTATGGGAAATAAAATTTTTTGATACTCTGTCATTTATTAATGACAGAGTGTCAAAATGCCCCACCCTCCACAAGGGTCCTAAACTGTGACTCCCTAACTTATTTAGAAATCAAAATTTCTGTTTGTGAGTTTTAGCCTAATTAAAAAAAAAAAATTAGAAAAGTGGTTTAAAGAAAAGGAGAAATTTATTATAGAAAAATGCAGAATATTATCGCAGAAAAATGGTTTATAGAAAAGAAATTTTTTTTTTCTTATTTAATATTATAATTCAATTTTCTCTCAGAATAATTATAAGTATTTATAGAAAAACTTTATTTTTTTTTTGAATTAAACTAGCAAAGTTTATTTTCACAAACTTTTTATGTTTAGATAAGATCTAGTATCTACAATAATCATTTCATCAATATAAAAAACAAGTCAATTCTTTTATCTTTAGTTTGTGAAGGACCCTAATTTTGTAGGCCCCTGTGTGCACACTCCTCATGTCTTAATCCGAACCTGTATTTAAAATTGAAACCTGTTTTATTTTTGATTATGAATTAAAAATTGTCTAGTAAATGATCTTTCAAACGCTGCATTTGTTGGTGGAAGCAATAGAATTTTACTAGCAATACTTACAGTATTGGAGCACATGAACACAATAACAACATGAATTTAACAACATGAACATAACAAAATTGAAAATATTACAGACTAACAAAATTAAATCCTTAAAATCAACCTATGTTTAAAATTCAATACAGTAGTATGATAAAACAGTAAGTATACTTTAAAACTAAACTAAAGTAGCAAAACTTTAAAAAAACAAAATTTTGTTTATTCTTCATGATAACTTTATAAACTAACTGTTGGGTCAACTAAATACGAAACTATACTTTAAGTTTTAAATAAAGATTTAGTTATTCATTAAGTTTTAAATATACATAGATAAAGCACTATCGAAATTATTATTAACCTTTTTAATTATGCTCTATAGTTTGGATATGACTATTGAAATTTCTTCGAAGTTTAGACTCACTGTACATCCAAGACAATGCGATTGAAACAGTCCTCGACTGATTCGATCCGCATCGGCTATAAGTCTGTTAAGTGTTTGCCGAGTATTATTGCAATTGTTAACTATTTTTGATTGAAGGACAACAATCGGAATAGAACTTTAATGTCGCCGTCAAATGTAAAAAGAAACTCTACCGTAGCGTGGGGTAAATGAGCACCTTTTTTTATAGTTTTTTCCAAAATAAAAAAAAAAGTTGGGAAAAATTTTAAAAAGTGAGATATGATTTTTTAATACCACATTAAATCTTTCTTAAAGGAATGTTGGATTTAAGAAAAAATATAAAGCGAAGAATTTATGTTAAAAAATATACGGGTGCCCATTTACCCGTTTTGGGGTAAACAAACACCTAATTATTTTTTTTGATAAAATTATTGAATTTATATATATATGTGTGTGTGTGTGTGTGCGTTTGTGTGTGTGTGTGTGTGTGTGTGTGTGTGTGTATGTGTGTGTGTGTGTGTGTGTGTGTGTGTGTGTGTGTGTGTGTGTGTGTGTGTGTGTGTGTGTATATATATATATATATATATATATTCACATAGATATTTGATAAATGTACATACAGAGCTGAATTAACCCATAGGCTAATACCAGAAAGTTTTAAACTAGACTAATATTAATGTGTCAGTCAGATTGAAAACTATTTTATGCGTTTAAAACGTTTAAATGCATAGCCAATATCTAATTTTAGATGTTGTCGTGCAGTTGCGGGGCTTTATTTTATATATCATGAAACTAATACATAATTAGCGCTAGGAAAAAACCGCAAAATTTTTATAAATCCAATGTAACCTACATTGGATTTATACTGTAATAACCTACAGAATTGATATACTGAAATTAGATATGTAAACTAAAAGAAAATTTTTCATACTTAAGGTAAAATAAAAAATTGAATTTTTTCATTACCTATTAAACATTAGTTTTTTATCAATGTACAGTAACACTAATATTGTTTTTTATTCATTATTAACGTAGTTCGAATCTAATGAACTTGGATTATTTTTTCTTTGAAGCCTTTTTTTTTTGTTTCCAATACTTCTTTTTGAGTAATTCCACGTCAAAACAACCAATTTTTTTTTTAAATGCAACCCTATGTCCTTAGATTTTTTTTATATTTTTACCATAGTTAGTACATTATAAAATAAGATAAATCCCAAAATTTCAAGGTCTAACTCCCAACGGTTTGTGAGTAATGGTTGTTTTAATTTTGGCTACTATTATTGTTTTGGTCATTTTCCGCCATTTTTAAATTTACATTTCTCCTTATAAAACCAAGTCTATAAACATTTGAGTTCTAAAAATAAGTGACTTAGTTAATTTCTAGGTGAGGAATTTGAATATATAAATAAAAAACTCATTTTATAACTAAAAAGTACCTAAATATCAATTATAAATGTTAAAATAGTGGACACCTGCCCCAGTAAAATTTTTAGGTGTGCAGTAAATTTTTTAAGCCTAAAATTTCAAATTAGATCATTGTATGTTTGAAGAACATTGTGTGAAAAAATCATTTCTGCCAAATACATAGTTTAAAAATTACATGAAAAATGTTACAAAAAAAGCAAATATAGTATATTTCGTTTATCGTAGTATTCAAAATAAATAAAAATGATGCATACTTGAATTGATATACAATTTTTTATAATATATCCATTAAAAAATTATTGATTTACAAATATATACTTAATTTTGTAAAAATCTTTTTTTAAAAGTTCATATTTGTCTAATATTATTGTTGGTGCACTTATTAATTTTATTACATTAGTAATTGGTATCCAAAGATAATCATCCCTTTTCAGCCAGAAAAACTGTTCAGATGGACCGTGTGGATGCATAAACTTTATTTTTATATCGTTATATTCTTCATCTTTTTCTTCGACTACTGCAATCCACCAAAACGAGTCATATGTACATGCGTAATATTCGTACTTCTGCATTAGATCAAAATTTATTAAACTTAAATTTTGGTAACTTGATTTTTCAGTTATATTAATAGATTTTAGATTTATATCGTTACTAGTTTTTTTAAATAACATAGATATTTTCGAAACTGGTATGCAATGGTGAAATCCTCGAGTTACTGGTATTGTTTTTCCCTTCTCAAATCGTTTATTTTGCGTAGCTTTAACATTAACCATAGTTTCTTTATCAATTTTAAAGAACTTTATTGTGAGCATTTTTTGAGTGCAAAATTCAAACATTGCATTGATTGTTAGTATTTTATTTTTCTTTGGACGTTGCAAACTTTCTCTTGCTATTGTTCGTTTTACTGTACCACCTATATCATCTCAAGAAAATTTGCCGTGACTGGTTGCAAAAAATATCCATTCAGCTTCCAATAAAAAATCTTCTGAGTGATGACATGGATTTAGAAAATTTTTATATCTTTTATACTGTCCTCCACATCCTTGAGAAAAGTTATACAATTTGAAAATTAAAGGAAGGGTTTCTTTGACATAATTACATAAAAATAGTCTGAATTTGATAGACAAAATAGGTATTGTGTATCGCATCGTCAGACATAAAACAAAATGATTCGTGTAAAATAATGCCATTTACTTTTTAGGATAAAACAACTGGGTGAAGGGTGCATCCAGATTTACATCAATGATAACTTTGGATCTGATCTTGCACAACAAATTCATAATTTTCTGAAAAGTCACAAATCACGATACACTCTTTTTCATTCAATTTGAATTTTAAAGCTATAAGAAACTTTGTTTGGCATTTAGAAATATACGAGTGAGCTGTTAGTTCATCAATACACTTCACTACTACTCTATATGTTTCAACAGTTTCAGTTTGTGTGACGAGTTGGGTCCTGTCAGTACCTTGCCATTGATTAAAACTTATCTCGTCATCAAAATCAAGTTCTTCAAGCTCTTCAAGAAGAAATAGCTGTAAGACATCTGTTCCTGGGCAACTCAAACATCTATGAACCATACACTCATTTTTTGAAATGTCACAAACCACCTAAAAAACAAGTTTATTTACTATAATTTACTATTAAATTTTCTATTATAATCATTAAATAATCATAATAATAACTAAAATCATGATAATAATAATTAAAAGTATTAGTAATATCAAATTTAATTTCCGTATAAACTGATATCTTTTTTTAGATTTCCTAACTTATAACGTACATTAAACACACTTATAACTGAAAACAAACCTTTTTCATTAAATGTTTATAAGTTATATCCCATTTCATTGCATATAAAAGAAGAACTGCAATTTGATGATAAACACATACACACACTGAGTGAGCAGCTGAGGCTTCAACACTTACACATCACTTAGGACGCAGACTGCAAAATTTAGAAATTCCAAAATTAATCCCTGGATTTATAACTTTAAATTGGCTGTACAATTCTTTCAGGTTACACAATAGCAGTCGTTTTTGTACTTGTATTCTGCTATTTTTTCCTTTTCCAACACTTACATAATCTTTTTTATTAGACATTGTTCGTGAGTATTCATCATATTCATAAAAACTTTGAACAATGGAGACAACACTTTCTACAATTTTGTCCAATGGGAGTAAAAGTATGCCACTCTCCTGTTTCATACAACGTGCTGTTCGAATAGCATTTACACTAACTTCAAAGTAGTTAGAAGCATAGTCTCTAGACCAAGATTCAGGAGTTAAAGTGAGAATTTATAATTTTTTTTTATAGTCAGAAGCATTTATCTTTTCTTTCATCTGGATAAACTGACACAATAGTGTCAGTTTATCCAGATCAGATGCTTTACTTTGATCTGTTTTCGAATAAGACGCAGTAGAATTATCTATAAAATGCAAATTACTTATTCCATAATGAGCTGCTAAATCTTCACTAATCTTTTTTATTGATTTTTTATATTTTTTCATTGCAGATGCAACACGTTGATGTAAAGCAACAGAATGTAAATTAATAGGAGGTTCTCCTAAAACTTCCAGGGATAAATTAACATGAGCAAATGGTTCATCTTCTTCTGTCAATATTTCATCTACTCCATTTTCACTAGGGTGTTCTACTGATAAAACTGCCTTTGACTTACAGCTAGTATATAACTTCCACCCAGGTAAAACTCTTAATCCTAATGACTCAAAGTGTCTAGCCAACATTAAAGATATTGTAAATTTACCTTAAAAAAAAGGATATTTAAGATACGTGTTGTATACTTTTACAGATAGTATTCATATATTTGAAATCAAATTACCTTTTATTTATTTTTTTATAAACATCACAACAATTGCGAAAGGAGTGAAAATGGTGATTACAAATGCTGAATAGTTCTTCACAAGCACGCAACTCAGATCTCCATAAAATGTTTTGACGAATATCAGTGTCTAGATCATGTACTAAAAAAATTTCTTTATTTCTAGAATATGAGGTTTTATGGCATTCTGACTTCAAAACTTTACCAATATCACATGAAATCATTTTGATAATGAATTAAAAAATGTTATACTTGCAAATTTAAAAATGCACAAGTACTAATTACATTATTTATGTAGGATTAATTGCAACATTTAAATAAGATGAATATGTCTGAATTCAACAATTAAACTTTAATAATTTGGAAAGACAAGGAAACAAAAAGGAAATATAAAAATATATTTAAAAAACTTACATAACTTAAAAAACACTTCGATTTAGATAGGAATTATTATTTTTCGTAAATTACCATGGCAATATATATGCATTTATAGTTCAAAAAGTAAAATATTTACAAAACTATGTATTTGGCAGAAATGATTTTTTCACACAATGTTCTTCAAACATATAATAATCTAATTTAAAATTTTAAGCTTAAAAAATTTACCGCACACCTAAAAATTTTACTGGGGCAGGTGTCCATTATTTTAACATTTATAATTGATATTTAGGTACTTTTTAATTATAAAATGAGCTTTTTATTTATATATTCAAATTCCTCACCTTGAGATTAACTAAGTCACTTATTTTTAGAATTCACATGTTTAAAGACTTGGTTTTATAAGGAGAAATGTAAATTTAAAAATGGCGGAAAATGACCAAAACAATAATAGTAACCAAAATTAAAGCAACCATTACTCACGAACCGTTGGGAGTTAGACCTTGAAATTTTGGGTTTTATCTTATTTTATAATGTAATAACTATGGTAAAAATATAAAGAAAATCCAAGGACATAGGGTTGCATGACCTGGTTGTTTTGACATGGAATTACTCTTTTGTAATACATAATAACATATAAGATTTTTACAAATATATATAACTCAACATACTAACAATATAATGCTCGGTTTCCGAAGGAAGATCATAAGGATCTTATTATCGGAACCTTTAAAAGTAAACATATTTATTTATAATATATAGATTTATTGAAAATTTAACATAATACAAAGATACGCCATTCTAACATTTTAATATATAAAATACTAAAGATTTAAATACATCTTAAATACGTTTTAAATACGTTTTTTATAGAATTTTAGAATGTTGTCCATAGAAAGAATGAATTTTTTAAATTTAGTTTTAAAAACAGGAAGAGTAATAGAAGGATCAAAATTTGGTGATACTATTTTATTCCAAAGATAAGGTGCACGACTTCGACTAGTTGCCAAGCTCTATACATAATCCATTTAAAAAGAACCTAAAGCTTAAACCTTTTTGTATATATAATAATGTAAAAAGTTTTGGTTTGAAATTATTTCAAGCCAAAACTCATATATTCTGATAATTATAAAACAGTTTTATCTTCTTTTTCTTTACCATCTTGGCGCAAACTAGAAACTGGTGCAAACTACAGTTCTGAAGATGAAAAAGATGCAATTAATGACAGCAATCTTTATTTCTTTTTTTACTACTTTAAAGTATCAAAATTCACCTGAAGTCTGCCAAATACTACAACTGTATAAAATCAGAGTTATTTTTATCAATAGAAGTAGTTAGAAGAATATTCTTATTAAAAACTACAAATTGAATCGATATCAGTTTATTTTGTTGTCGTAGTTTGTTATTCTCTTCAAAACAAACTTAAGAGATTTTGCGTGTATGCGACCTTTGTCAAAGATGCTTTAGGAAATTAGAAAGTTATTTTATGCAGTTAAGTTCATGCTATTTACAACTGCATCCAAAATGTTAGGAATAGCTAACCTCAAGTTTTCTTGCATTATATATGAATAAAAATATTTATTTTTAATAGTTTTAACCAAGGCTGTGGAGTTAGTGTAGGGGTCGGAGTCGTGGAGTCGGAGTCGCGACATTTTTAGCGGAGTCGAAGTCGGAATCGGAGTCGCTAAACAAATTCGCGACTCCGACTCCAATAATGAAACTTCTGGGTATTGCACGTGCAAGTACAAAATATTTAACCTTCAAAGAACTTTTCATATATTAGGCAAAAAAATTTTTTTTGAATTATCGCGTAATATTTTTTAAAGAATTCAAAGAAATTTTCAAAAAATTTTGCTTTGGAGTCGGAGTCGCACTCTGAAAATTTTAACGATTGGAGTTGGAGTCGGATTTGGTACTTTATTTTGCGACTCTTATTTTAACACACCCCTGGTTTTAACTATATAAAAATGTGGAATTACATTTTCAAAATTTTATAAATAGGTATTTTAAGATGTATAAATATTAAAACAAGTTTGTAGCACTATTCTAGTCTCACTGAGACCCAATTATTACATAACCATTTAAAATAAAATACATATAATGTTTTCGCCTCATAAAATCAAATACATCATTTAACTTGTAAAAATCATTATTACAGATCATGCGGACATCCATGGATTATAAACCAAATTTATATTGACAATATACATATTGAACAATCTATTTCAAATCCCGAATTACTGGATCACCTTTGACCCCAAAGGTGTTCAACTATATAAGTGAAATTTTAACTGAAAAAAGTACCTTTAAATACGCCATCATTTGAAATCATTTTATTTGACATAACTTTCGTGCTAAATAGTGTTGTAATAACTCAATATAAAAAGATAATATTTGACTTTATTAAATTATGCAATAAATAGAAATGTTTCAAAATTAACAACTATTTTATGCTTATTAGTAACACAAAAAATATTATCGAATTTAAAAAAAAATTCGAAAAAAAAAAAGCTTTTTATTCTACAGCTTCGAAGCTTACGTCATGATAATTACACAAAGATATATACATTTTATAAGAGCTGAATGTTTAAGCTAAAAATGGTAAATAATAATATAATTTTTAAGAATGTATTTTTTTACTTTTGTCCACCACCTGGCCTACTGTGCATCCGTTAGATGTTTTCCAATTATTTGGAGAAAAAAAAGTATTTTTATAAAAATAGTCTAAAAACCTATCATTGTAAACCAATTTGTGAAAGCAAAAAAAAGGCAGAAAAAGCAGTCACAAAACTCAAAAAATTATATCCTTGAAACTTCACTTACTTTAAATTCTTGACAGATGATAAAACAACAATAAAATCTATAACAAAAGCATAAATTATTGAATCTTAATTTTTTTGTCCTTAAAAGTTACTACGAGTAGTCTGGATAAGTGACATTTCTTTTATATCACTTCCAATGCATTTTGAAATTTTAATGATAAGCTTCTGTTGCTTATTTGCTGATTGACCAAGTCCAATCTTTTTAGTTTTGATTATTTGTTGCATACGGTGGAAAACTGCATCTGCTTTTGGTGTGATGTATGTTGGGAGTTGACGTAGCTGTCCCTGAAATTGGAAATTTTTGATTCAAGTTCTGAATCCAGTTGAATGCTAAAGCATGTTGACACCACATCTCTTAAAAGAAATCTAAATGAGAGGATTGAGCTGAATGAATTTGGCAACATGAGCAAGCTCCTGCAATTTATCTAGTCTCTCAAAAGTTTTGTGCAAATATTCCTTTTGAAGTACCAGCCATCAATAAAAGACTTGACATTAGCTTTAGCATGACATTAGTTTTTGGTGCGCCTTAAAATATTGCTATGAGCATTTGTTGCTTGACGCTGGTAGTTTTTGATGTTGAGGGTGACATTAATCTGACAACTTTTTGAAAGGATTATAAAGTTTAGATTCATCTCAAATCATAACGAGGGAAAAAATTACTATTAGAAATGATCTTCCTCTATCAGTTCCGAGTTTCAAAACAACAGAATCAGAAATATTTCTTGATGCCATGAATAGCTGCTAAATACTTTACTGAGTTTGCTGAGATCATGGCAGTGTACAACCTGGCTTATAAAATTGTTTTCACTGAGCTTAACAATTTAACAGTGAAATAATTTAGTTTTTAGTCTCCTTGAGCAATTTTTTTCCAAATTTGGTTCCACAATTCTGATAGGGCTCAACAGATTCAGTCTGAAACTTAGCTTTGTTAAAAAGACCAGTGTTTTGCAAAATCTATTAAATGTTGTGAGTTGTCAAAGATTCTTTGAAGAGTTGATGTGCGGCTAAAGGTCCTGTAAATAAAAATATTTTTTTTAACAAGACCTTCAGCACATATATATCAAATAGTTCTATTCCTATATTTCAAAAATGAAAAAAATTTGATAAACCTTAACCCACCACAACTAATAATGCTACTTGCTCAGCCCCCATAGAAACAGATTCTGCAATCCTTTTTAATGTTTCATGGCGAGATCATAATATGCATTGATGTGGAAGGTCCTTACCAAGAATGGAAAAACATTTGGCACAGAGTTTTTTATATGACTCATAAATTTTGACTGGTTGACCTGTGGACTTGTTTATTGATGATTTCCATTTGTCTTTAGCTTGCCAATTTAAAAAATAAAGCAGCCACACGTTGTGGTCAATATTGCTGACGGCTTTCTCAACAACATTGACCACAACTGGGATACGTGTTGAAATCTTGTCATTTGAATCTCTGTCAGTTTTCTTTTTGCTTTTAATCATGCAGAGAATAAAAACTGTTTTCCTACAGCCATTAGGTGTTTTTGATGAATTTAGCATTTTTACTCTTGGTAGCTTTAAATAATGAAATTTATTGAGAAACTGCCTTTTTTGTAGAATTTAAAGTTGTTTTGTTTACACTTTTTTTTTTACAGCTCTTAAAACGTAAATGCCGCACGAACTATCACTCAAAACGTAAACTTATATAAAATAAAAACATTTAAAATAAGTACATATTTCTTTTTTTATTAGTTTTTTTGTAAGACAAAGTTTTGTTAAACATTTTTTTTGAAGAAACAAAACTTGTCATAGGCGAAATTTGGTAAAAATGGTAAAAAAATTAAAATTGGAAAAAGTCTCAAGGACGATGTAAGGCTTCAAAACCTTGAATTTCAAATCCTTGTGGTGTGACAAAACCAAAACCTAGTAGGATTTCAAAATCTTGAATAACTTTAAAGCACACAGGTTTTCAAACTGTGTGTTTTAAAGTGTATCAAAAAAACACTACATTTTACACCACCAAAAGTATCATTCCTTTTAATGTTAGGGAGCCAAATATTAATGACTTAGAAATTATTAAAAGTGTAGAAATCTTTGTTTGAAGTTATTTTAGAAAAAACATGGCGACAACCTTATTGCTTTAAAGTTGAAGTAGTTATTGCGTTTTGATGATTTTTTCTCAGGCTCATTGTTCATTTTTTATTAAACAATTATACAATTTTTATATTAAATTCAATTTCATAATATCGGGTTTACAACCTTTTTCATCGAGTTTTTGAAAACTTAAAATTAAATAACTAGGAAGTTTAAAAATAATAGCATAACTATACTTTCTATGTATATTTACAAGGTCGTATTTACCCTGGTAGTGGCCCTGTGCCATATGTTCGTTTAAATATATTAAATATTACAATTAATTGTTTAATATCTGTTGTGTTTAACCATTGGTCGTTTTTTCTTGTATCGACTATTTCGTTAGTTTAGCGTTTTGACTTTTTTAAGCATTCACGCGAGAATTCCTTCGTACTCTAATAATGTCCGAGTGAGTAGTAGTGTTACAATCGTTAATAATTGTTCAAAGAGAACTATAAAATTGTTAATAATTGTCCGAACGGAATTGTTTGAGTCAAAATCTTTACAGTTGGATTTGAATAATAATTAAGTAGTACTTATCTGTAACAGACATAAACTTCACTTGATGTTTTTGGTGTTAACTGTTTACAATTTTAAAAGTTTTCAGTAAACCAGCAAAGTGTTTTTATGATTAACTACTCGAAGTTTAACGTTAAACAGTACACAACAGTTATCGAGTTGTTTGTAATTTTGGTGAATACTTAATTTGCAATAAGTTTGTACCGTGTATAGTTTTTAAGGAAACAAAGTAGTTTGTATCAAGATTAGTACCATGAATTTGTTGTTGTTAATGGTAACTTGAGAACAATATTAGGATTTATGGTTTTGTAGAACAGCTAATTTTGTATTATTTTACTTTGATTTTGTAGCACTAATAATTTATAATGTAGACCTAGCTTATTTCCTCATATTCTTGTAAACATGATCTGTTCTAGTTTGAACGTATTAGATTGATTAGTTGTTTTGTTAGCTGATGAATCAAATGAAGAGGAAAATGTTTTTATTTATTGTTCTTGCTATTAGTTTTAGAAAAAACAAAATGGCTGATCGTAGTAATGGTTGCCGCAAGACCCCACACATTGTGGAGAGAAGAGCACAAAACCGGAGAAGTCTTAAAGTGCAGTCAGAAAAAATTTGAATTTGATTTTAAAAACACAACGAATCACTGATTTTATATAAGTATCAGAAGGTGTTCGAGAACTTCTAGTTCCAGTTGTTTTTTCTTAAGAACGTGTGTTCAGGACATATCTATGGCCATTAACATTGATGACTCTAATAGTGAGACTACTCACACTAACAACACTAGCTACTGTAGTTGGTTCAAGTTTCTTAAATCCGTAGAAGGACTAGTGGCTTCGACAGTGCTGGATTAAGGTGGGAGCTAGGGGAGAATAAAGCCCCTGGCTACGCAGTTTTAAAGGGCCCGCTTCAAAAAATATTTTTTTAAAGAAACTCTGAAAATAAAATCTTTGGTTAATGACATGGAAAGGAGTCTCCTGCTTCAGCTCTTCTTCTAGCCCCGGGCCCCGAAAAATCTTAATCCACCACTGGGCTGCGGTTGTTGAAAATCAAACTTAAGATAATAAACTTGATAATCAGTCAGCGGCATCTTTACGCTTTACATGCGCAAACCACCTAAATCTCCCCTGAAGCACCCAATCAGATATACTCACAACACCTAATCTTTTTCTTAAATCATCACTGCTTTTATTTTCTCTTTAAGTCACACCTTATATCCATCTAACCATTGTCTTCTCTATTCTTTCCAAAAGCTGGGCACCATCAGCCTTCATTGCCCATGTTTCACTGCTATATATCATAACACTCCGGACATATGTGATGTAGAACTTTCCTTTAATCATCAATGAAGCACCTCTTGCTGTCAAAAGTGGATATAACTCTCAAAACCCCAAGTCCCAAGCAGACCTTACTATTGCCCTAGATGCTTTTTCTGCTCTACCAGCTAATCCAATTAGCTTCAAGATAACAAAATTTACAAGTACACTCAATATTTTCTCCACTTTTTATTTCAATCTCGTTTTGAACTTCTTTTCAATACTCACCAAAAGTACATTTTCTACTTTCAAAATCAACAATCTTTAGAGGTTATCTCTTTAATATATACATCTCTTATGAAACCATTGAATACAAACTGTATAAACTATAGTTAGCTACAACTCTCTTCCTACACAATTCCCAGTATTTTCTGCTTGCTCATTCTTGACTTTACAATGCATAATTTTTGGCTTATTTATGTTTATCTTAAGCCCTTTTGCTTCAATTTCATCTTTCCAAGTCTCAAACCTTAATACTAATTCTTCTTCAGTTTCAGTAAGGTCTGAGTAATTGCTTTCGCTTACTATTTGCTCCTCAAACTCTTCACTTAATTTAAAAATGTAATTAACTATTTATATGGTTTAACTTTTTAAATTTTTAATTTATGTGGTATTTTATAAGGTACGTGGACTAAGCGACGACGGGGGGCCTGAGCTAATGTGAGGACCCAAGCAAGTAAGTGACTCCAAATAGGGGCTGTTTTTTAAACATTATTTGATAATACTTGTAATATATTTTAAAAATGAAACTTATGAGATAAACAGAAAGCAACTAAGGGCCTTCACTTAGGACCTCCGGACTCTGAGGCTTAGGGCCTTAGACGCTAAGGGCCTCCACTTGTTATGATACGCCACTGATTGTAAAAATAACATAATTAAATGTAATTAATAATGTTATATTTCGAATTAAAAACATGAGTATGTAACTTAATACAAAACAGCTTTACGGTTAATAAAATTTTATCAAGGTAACTAGTAAGCTAATTCATTTTTAAATCAATATTTCATTCGAATCCAAATAAAAACTAATTAATTTACATAATAACTTGGTAAATAGTTTTTTACTCACCGCAGAGCATTGTTGGTTTTTTGTAAAATGCTTTATTAGTAACTGTTTACCGTCTGAAAAGTGTAGTTTTGTTCTCAAATGTTAGGAAAATTTACTCTTAAATTTGGCCGTTTTTCTTTTATGTTTCCCAAAAAGATTACAGTTTTTTTAGCATTTCGTTTGTGGCAAATAGTTTATATATATAGAATACATAAATCCCATGCAAGAGCTATTTGACACATGACAGTGGCTTATTACATATAACTTTTTTTATGTTGATATTATTTTTTTAGTTCCTGCCATGTTTTTCAATTTAAAAGCTCAGTTGCTTTTTTATGCAAGTTGATTTGGAATTTGCCTTGCAGGGTTTGCTTTTTTAAGCAAAGTCCACTGCCTTGGGCTCTTGATTGAGTAAAGAGATAGTGTCTCGATAAAATTACTCATCTCGTATTTAATCTCAAAAATTAGGCTCGAATGACTTATGGAGAACCTTTAACAGTGTCTATAATAAAGGCAAATTTGCTATTTTACCTTTTTTTATTATTTTGTTTCTTTGTTTCTACCTCTCTCGCATGGTTCAGATTTTGTTTTTCATTTCAAAGAACTTTTCATCAATCTCATCTATTAATTCCATTGAGCGCATCCTTCCTTATATATACGACAAACTGGTTGATCCATTGCTTGACATTCGTATCACTCTTGCTTCTCTATCTAAAGTGATTTCCTGCTTAGACTCTTCCACTGCTTGTGGTCCGAACAACATACCTGTTATAGTCTTGCAGAAGTGTTCTCCATTGTTGTCTATACTTTCAAAACTATTTAAAAAATGCTTATCTGGTCTTGTTTTCCTGCCTGCTGGAAAACCACTTCTGTTATCCCTATTTTCAAAAATTCTGGAGAGTGATCTGACTCATCCGTCCATTAGTCTTCTTACTATCATAAGCAAGGTTTTCGAGTCTTTAATTAACAAACACTTAATCTCTCATCTTGAATCTAATAAGTTACTTTCTAATAATCGTATGGATTTTGATATTCTCGTTCTACTACTTTTATTGCTCTTGAGATTTCTAAAGCCTTTAATATAGTTTGGCATGATGATCTTTTCCATAAGCTCTCTTCTTAAGATGTATCAGGCAACATCTTTAAGATTATTGAGTCATTTCTTACCAATCGTAGTATAAAAGTTGTCCTCGATGGACAGCACGCTTCTTTATTTCCTGTAACATCAAGGGTTTCTCAAGGTTCTATGCTTGGCCTACATTTTTTTTAAATTTACATTAACGATCTCCCAGAAATGTTCACATCTAAAGTAGCATTGTTTGCTGATGATACTACAACTTATTCTTATCTTGATAAGTAGCCAACACTCTCTGATTGCTTAAAGGAGACATTTGAGTTTGAAAAGGATTTCACTTCTACTACAGAATAGGGCTCTAAATGGCTGATGAATTTTAACTCAAGTAAAACTCAATTTTTTTCACCTTATTGTTACCGCAACAATCTAGATCTTACTATATTTATGAACGGTAATTTACTCGATGAGTCATCTACCCTTCGTCTTCTAGGATTAATTCTTACTTCCAATCATTTTTGGAAACCATACATCAAATATTATTACAAAATTAGCATCTGGTAAGGTTGCATCTCTTTATCGTGCTCTCCACTTTCTTACCCCATATTTTTTTTTTTATCTCTAAAAATCTCAAATCCGTTATTGTATGGAATACTGTTGCCATATCTGGAGCGGATCATCGAATGATGCCTTTTGTCTTTTAGATATGGCGCAAAAACGCATTGTAAACTATTTAAACCTGCTCTAGCAGCGAACCTCCAATATCACATCGTCATAATGTTGCTTCTCTTTCTCTTTTCTATAACTACGATAATGGGCGCTCTAAAGTGCTAGCGGCTCTTGTACCATTTACTAAAATTCATTCTCGTGTCACTCGTCATTCAATTAAGTCTCATTCTTTTACTGTGACTGTTCCTAAGTGCTTTAAAAATTCTTATTCGTCTTGTTTTTTTTCTCGACTGCCGGCTCTTTGGAATTTGCTCCTTTTGTCATGTTTTCCTGATCCATATAAATAACAACTTTTGATATCTTGCTTTAAAAACTTTATCTTTTGTCTTTCAGTAACTTCCAATTCTATTGGTTGCTTGCAGCCTTATTGGAAGTGAAGATATTTTTAAAAAAATTATTCAATTTGTTGACAAACATGAAACTTTGTGTTCAATATATGTTTTACTTTGTATTGTGCTTTTTGCTTTTCTATGCTAGAAAATTTATAAATATATTCAGATATTTCGAGTTGCATTAAAGAAATTACATAATAAAATTATACCTTGGTGTTTTTTATTTGCATTCTTATATTTAATCAGATCAAATTTAATAAAAGTCTGCTTTTATTTTATTAAAAATTACGCTTTTATTAGTTTTTTCTTCAAATAAAATTTGTCTCACTTTGCCCTAGATTTTGGGGAAAGTGAGACAGGGTAGTTCTTGCCATTTTGAACTGAATTATGTACTAATGTAACATCACATATTTTTGACTCTGCCACCAATTGCCTACGCAATAATTAATTAAAAGATATTTCTAACTTAAACGTCAGTTTTAATTTATATCAAATATATTTTACGTCAATAATTATTTTTATTAAACTCCGAAAGCTGTTGGTTAAACTTTATATAATTTTAATCGTAAATGCATAACTACAGTGGCGGCACAAAGTAACGACAAATCCGACAGAATCTAGCATTTTTACATTTAAGAGG
The DNA here is from genome assembly GCF_038396675.1 of Hydra vulgaris. Classification (NCBI taxonomy): domain Eukaryota; kingdom Metazoa; phylum Cnidaria; class Hydrozoa; order Anthoathecata; family Hydridae; genus Hydra; species Hydra vulgaris. The sequence goes on along the minus strand of NC_088924.1, from coordinate 25,510,715 downwards.
TTCTAACGAAAGAGATTTTAAGAGATCTATGTTTTCTTATCTAAGTTATTGAACACTACATACAGAGTGAACACATATGTATAATAAACATTGTTTTATTAATATTTGGTATGGTATCCACGAACTTTAATCACACACCTCATACGGCTAGGCATTGAGGCAAAAAGACCATCGATTGTTTTCTGTGAGATATTGTTCCACGCGCTTTGTAACAATACCTACAGGTCATCCAAATTGAATGGTTTCTTTCCCTCAATGCTCTTAGACATGACACTCCATAAATTCTCGATGGGGTTCATGTCTGGACTCTGAGCAGGCCAGTCGAGCACGTTCACTCCATTTTGACGAAGGAAATTGGTTACCTTCTTTGCTTTATGACATGGCGCCTTGTCATGCTGGAAGATAAACCGATTTCCTTGTCCAAACAGAGTATCAGCAGATGGTAGCATTGAGTCCTGAAGCACCCCAATGTATTGGCCTTGGTTTATGGACCCAATACACCGATACAACTGCCCTACCCCGTGTCCAGACATGCACCCCCAAATCATAACACTACCACCGCCATGCTTCACAGTTGGTGCAATACAGTCTTTTTTAAACTTTTCACTAACTCTTCTTCTAACAATCAGTCTCTTTGCCCCACAGAATAGTTGAAATAATCGGAAAAAATAACGGTTTTCCAGTCCTCGACAGTCCAGTTTTTGTGCTCCCTGGCAAAGACCAACCGTCGCCGGACATTGGCGGCAGAGAGCAAAGGTTTCTTTGCTGCCACACACCCTTTTATTCCGGCTTTTTGTAGTCTTTTCCGCACAGTTCTGGAGGCCAAATTAACTCCATGTTCCTCCGACAGTCTCCGGCTTAGTTGTGGTGCAGTCAGGCGACGATCCTGAAGTGACATGCGGACCAGCACCCGATCGGTATGAGCCGTCGCCTTCTTTGGCCTTCCGGAACGTGCTTTGTCTGCTGTAGAACCTGAATTCTGATATTTCTTAACAATTTTCCTGATGCCGCTTGCAGTAGAACCAAGAATTGTTGCAATTTTACTATAATTTTACTATACTTTTACTATAATTTTTACCATTTTACTATCATTTTACTATCAATTTTACTATAATTTTACTATAATTTTACTATAATTTTACTATAATTTTTATTTCAAAATTATAATTTTCACCATTTTCTGCCATGAAAACAGCACTGAGGCGCTCTTTCTGGGACAAGCGACGACATTTTACCATTTTTTCTACAACAAAAAATACTGATATTAGGTCATTAAATTAAACTAAAACAGACAAAATAGTATTAATACTGATAGTGAAGCTGTCAAAATGGAAGGAGGTGCTATTAAAACACAAAAAAATTGGCTAAAGTAAAAAAACTTGGTGGAGAATACCTTAAAACTCAATAGTTACCCTTGACTGCTGGTTCTCAGTAACCATATCGGGGTTTAGATGACCTTAAATGACCTTAAATGGTATATACTGACTCAATATGTGATTGGTAATACAATGAACACATATTTTCTACCAATTAATAATGATGACATTATTATCACAATGAAGGCACATCACTTACCTCTAATGTCTTGTTTCCTATGCTTAAAATATGATAAACAACTTTCTAATGTGTTATATTAATTTATCTAAAAAAACATGTGCTTGTTGCTAAGGTAAACAGGAAGTGCAAAGATATTGACGTGTCAACACAACAGAGATCAATAAATGTAGCTATGACGCTTTCATCTGGTAATTATTTGGACAAAAGTTGTAGTGATTTAATTTCTGCTGTATTTGCCCTTACTTTGTGCCGCCACTGTATTTCTGCATTTGACAGGAAAACACTGCATCTAATTTTTTGTTAATCATACACCCTTGACAGTTTAGTGACATTTTAATAAAGCTATGCAGCATAAATGTAATCTCTGTCTTCTAGGACAATTTTGACAATTTTTTTTAACTCAGATAAAACTCAATTTTTCTCAGCTAATTGTTACCGAAACAATATAGATCTTACTATATTTATGAACGTTAATGTACTCGATGAGTCATTTATCCTTTGTCTTCTAGGATTAACTCTTACTTCCGATCTTACTTGGAAACAATATATCAAATCCATTGCAAAATTAGCATCTGCTAAGGTTGTATCTTTTTATCGCCACTTTCTTACTCTAGATACTTTTTTTTGTCTCTGTTAATCTCAAATTCGTTATTGTATGGAATACTGTTGCTAAATCTGGAGCCGATCTTCGAATGATGCCATTTCTCTTTTAGATATGCTGCAAAAACGCATTTTAAACATGTTTGAACCTGCTCTTGCAGCCAAGTTTTAACCATTGTCAGATTGTCGCAATGTTGCTTCTCTTTCTCTTTTCTATAAATACTTTTAATGGGCACTGCACTATAGAGCTAGCATCTCTATTGTCATCTACTAAAATTCATTCTCGTGTCTCGTCATTCAAATAACTCTCATTCTTTTACTGTAACTCTTTCTAAGTGCTCCAAAAATTCTTATTAGCCTAGTTTTTTTTCTCGAACATCAGTTCTTTGGAATTCGCTCCTTTCTTCCTGTTTTCCTGATACATATAATTTGCAACTTTTTTAAGTCGTCTGTTAATTATTATCTTGTTTTATAAACTTTATCTTTTGTCTTCCAGTAACTTTCAACACTAATATTAGTTGCTCGCAGCCTAACTAGAAAAGAAGATGTTAAAAAAAAAAAAGAAAAGATATATTCAAATATTTGACAAACATAAAACTTTGTGTTCAATATATGTTTTACTTCGTATTGTGTTTTTTGTTTTAGATAATACTTATTTTCAATGCAATCAAATTTTTTAATAAATTCATATATTTCGAGTTGCATTAAAGAAATTACATTATAAAATAACAACTTTGTGTTTTTTATTCGGATTTTATTTTTAATCAGATCGAATTTTTCAAAAGTCTGCTTTTATTTTACTGAAAATTACACTTTTACTTAGTTTTTTCTTCAAATGAAATTTGTCTCAGTTTGCCATAGATTTTGGGGAAAGTGAGACAGAGTAGTTTTTGCCATTTTGAACTGAATTATGTACTAATGCATCAACCTTCAACACACAAAACTAAATTAATAAGATTACAGAGCCTACAAAACCACGCATGTATAGCAGTTAACTAATTAAAGAGATTAGAAAACCCTTCCCCTGTAATGAAATACATGAATGTGTTAAATATATATCAAAACTTCGCTTCAAATGTTAATATTTATGTATAAATATAAGAATAACTTGCTGCCAAAAGTATTTTTTGATATTTTTACATCAGCGTTTTCACAAAAATACAATCTTCGGTCAAATACCAACCATAACTATCACTTGAGCAGAGTAAAATAGCAAGTGTCAAAATTCTCAATTATTACCCAAGGCCCGTCATAATGGAACCAATTAAAAAAGAACAGTATAAAAAACTTGAGAAGCACTTTCTTTATTTCTGACATATACGTAAGTATGTTTGTACATGCGTGTATGTTTTTGTGTGTATGTTTGTACATGTGTGTATGCTTTTGCGTGTATGTTTGTACATGTGTGTATGCTTTTGAAAGCAGCGTGTTAAAACGAACGGACGCGTTTTTTCTACAGCGTGTTAAATTATAAAATATTTTACAAATATGGAAAATTCGTTTAAAAATATAAAAAAGTTAATTATCGAGAAATTGGAGGAACAAAAAGTATGTATACTGCAAGAAACAGAAAAGTATAATGAGTGCAAACTTAAGAATATTAACCGAAAGAATTGAAAAAATCGAAATTTATGTAAATAACAATAAATCTAATGTGATGAATATTCAAAAAGACTTAAGCGATGTTAAAACTACATTAAACTTTCAAGAAACAAACCTAATAGAAAAGATAAAACAAATTAAGAAATGCTATGATAACGAGTTGAACATTTTGAGCAAAAAAAAAATTAGATCTTGACGAAATAACCTCCGAATAGATGGAGTAGAAAAAAAACCGAATGAACCTGGACTGATTGTGAAGATACAGTAAAAGATATTTTAAAAACCAACTTTAAATAAACAGCGAAGTAGTTGTAGAAAGAGCACATAGAGTAGGAAAAACAAGAGATAGCAAAATACCCAGAACAATAGTTCTGAAACTCTTAAACTATCAGGACAAGAACAGAATTCTAAACGCCGTTAAAAACTTGAAAGGTACTGGTGTGTTTATCAACGAAGATTTCGCGAAGGAAACGATCGAGAGTCGCAAAAAATTATGGGAAGAGGTCAAGCAATTGCGCGGTTAAGTTAAGTATGCTATTATTAAATATGATAGAATTTTATGCAGAGAATTTAGAAACCCTTTTAAAAAGAAACTTTTCTAAAATGAATGATCTGATAAATTAAAAAAAATAATAAAAATGGCTGGAATAAGGGATTTTGAATTTATAAAATTTAACTTTACTGAATTGAATTCTAATGAAAATATAAACCCTGATATATAAATTGCTCGGATTGCTTATATCACTATCCATGCGAATTAAAAGGGTTTCTTTTTAAAAATGTTTATGACAAAAATTTAAATAAAATTAGAATTCTACACGTAAATATTCGAAGTCTTAATAACAATTTTGAAAAACTTCTTAACTTGTTAGACGAAACAAAAAATCTTTTTAATATAGTTTGTTTAACTGAAACGTGGATTTCGAATGACTTATATAGTAATTCTAATTTTAATAATCCACATTTTAATTTCGCTCAAAAGGCAAGTAAATAAACGCGGCGGAGGAGCCCTTATTTATGTGAATGAAAATATTTTTTATTACGTTAGGAATGATTTAAGTACTATAGAAATTATAAACAATCAATCACAAAACATTTTATTAAACTGTTATTATCGACCACCTGACGGCGTGAGCGAGAACTTGAGCATTTTTTTTGAACAAAGTATTTTTAGAAAAGGTATTAAGGAAAAAAAAAAGAGTTTCATTATTGGGGACCTAAATATGAATTGTCTTCTGTATAATGAAGATAACAAAATTAAAAACTTTTATGACTCCTTTTTTGAAACGGGTGCAATTCTTTTAATAAATAGGCCGACCAGAGTTACAAAAAACTCGGCATCTTTGATTGATAATATCATTACAACAGATATATTCAACAATGATATTCAAACGGGTATCCTAAAATCTGATATTACTGACCATTTTCCAATATTTTTTACATCTAATTCAAAATATGAAAATAAAAATAAATAAATCAAAATTAAAACACGCACTTTTAACCATACTAATATAAACCAGTTTAAAAACCAATTATCGTTACTGCACTGGAAGCATATTAACTTCAATGACAATGCAGACAAAATTTACGAAATTTTTTTTGAAACCTTTTACTCCGTATATGATGCATACTTCCCTATTATTAAAAGAACAATAACTCCAAAAATATAAACAATCCTTGGGTAACAAAAGGATTTAAAAAATCATCCAAGATAAAACAGAAGCTGTTTATAATATATCTCAAAACAAAATCATCAAATGAGAAAATATATAAAGATTACCTATTTCTATTTGAAAAAGTTCGTAAAAACTTGAAAAAAATTTACTACTCAAAACTTCTAGATAAATTCAAAAATAACTCAAGACGCATTTGGCAAGTAATGAACAAAATTAGTGGTAGACAAAAGAAATGCTCAGGTTCTCTACCCCAGATGATTATTGTTGATAACAAACGTATATGTGATCCAAGAGATATAGCTCATGAGTTTAACAAATTTTTTATTGACATCGGTCCTAAACTAGAAAAATAAAATTCCTTTTACCAAAGCAAAATTTAACGATTTTCTAGTACAGATGGATAATTGCAATGGTTCCAACGAATTATATTCAAAACTATCTTTTCAAGAATTTGAAAGAGCATTCAAATCACTTAAAAAAAACAAAGCAAGCGGAACAGATGACATAAACGGTAATATAGTTATAGAATGTTTTGAACAATTAAAAGATATTCTTTTTAAAGTATATGGAGCGTCTATCCATCAAGGAGTATTGTATATCCTAACCGATTAAAAATTGCAAAAGTTACCCCTATTTTAAAAGAGGGAGATCAAAAAATATCAGTAATTATCGTCCTATTTCCGTCCTCTGCACATTTTCAAAAATATTAGAACGCATTATGTACAATAGACTATACAGTTATTTTCTTTCTAATAATTTGTTATACGTCAACCAATTTGGTTTTAAAATAAACAATTCTACGGAACATGCAATTATCCAATTTGTACGTGAAATTTCAAATTCTTTTGAAAAATCTAAATATACTTTAGGTGTTTTCATCGACCTATCAAAAGCATTTGATACTGTCGATTATCAAATTTTGATACAAAAACTGAAATAATATGGAGTAAATTACAAAGTCATAAAATGATTCAGAAGTTATTTATCAAACCGTAAACAGATTGTTTATAGTAATAATAATTATTCTAATGAGTTTCTGAATATTTCATGTGGCGTTCCCTAAGGCTCCATTTTGGGACCACTGTTGTTCTTGATTTATATAAACGATCTAAACAAAGCCTCAAATTTAATGAGCATCATATTTGCTGATGATACCAACTTATTTCTTTCCAATAACGATATTTACAAACTCTTCTCTAGCATGAACGAGCAACTTAAAAATATATCCAAGTGGTTCAAATGCAATAAACTAACTCTAAACAGTAACAAAACAAAATGGATTCTGTTCCATCCTGTCTCAAAAAAAGCTTATTTACCCCCAAATTTATTTATTTTATATTTATAGTTATTTAAATTATGCAAATATTGTATGGGGAAGCACAGAAAAAAGTAAGTTACAATGTCTTTACCGCCGCCAGAAGCATGCGATCCGTTTAATTAATTTTGCGAATCGATACACTCATTTCAAACCTTTTTTTATTGAAATGAAAATTCTCAATATATATGAGCTTATTGTGTTTAACGTCTTATGCTTTATGTATTTGTGGAAAAATGACTTATCCTTATCTGTCTTTAAAGATCTCTTTTGTGAAAAACCAATAAATAAATATACACTTAGAAATAATTTTCTCATATATGAACCTTTTTGTCGAACCAAGTTTAATAAGTTTTGTATTGCTTATCGCGCACCGTATCTTTGGAATAAGATTGTTTTATCAAATTTTGATACATTTCACACTTATCCCACTTTCAAATATAAACTGAAAAATTTTATTTTATCTATTGATGACGTAGTCAAGTACTTCTAATTGAAACTTTGTAATCTTTGTTTAGAACTTTTATTTTATTGTAAAATACGCTTTATGAAACGTTTTAATTTTTCTTTTTATCTTATATATAAATGATATAGATTCTATATATAGTAACGTCAGATTTATTTACACGAAATTTTATTTTATTTATATAGCATCGTCAGATTTATTTACACTGTTTATTGAAATTTTTTTTATTTATTTGTTTTTGTTTTGCTGTAAAATGTCTAAAGCTGTAAAAGGTTCTGATGATAAGATCATTATGATCTTCTTTCTGATGCCTTGTAAAATAAAAGATGCCTTGTTTTTGTGTATATGTATACTTGAGTATGTATGCATTTATGAGTTTTTATTCTTCACGTATTATTTTTCTGAAAAAATATTTTATTGTAAATTTACTAAAGCCATGTGGGCTTTAAATGCTATTGCAAAGGGGCTCTATGAAAAGATTGTGGTGACACAAGTCACCCGTATCTTCTTTAAGCCCCTGTCTGCTTTATATATATTATTGGTGTAACGTAAAAGTTTCATTATAATTTTATTATTTTATTTTATAGCCTATTACCGTAAATCCTTAGAAGATCATTAGACACATAAATCATTACCGCAAATCCTTAGGCACATAAATCATTACCGCAAATCCTTAGAAGATCATTCGACACATAATGAACTCGTGGACCTGCAAAAATTTCTTGTTGTAAAACAAGAAATTGAAAAAAATCCATCGTACCTAGTACAATACAATAGTTTAAAATTAAAGTTCATTTGTTGCAGAGCGTCAGAGACAAATATAGGCTCTTAAAAAAAAAGCCTCTTTAAACCTTTAATACTTAGTTGTTAGATTGTTGTTAAATGTTGCTCAGACTTATGACCTTTGATCATTATATGATTGTTAATAAAATCAAGAATTTTTCGTCACAAATCTGACCAAAATAATAATAGCTTAACAGTTATTTTGTTACAGTATGAAATTCCGTATTTTATAATACTTAAATGTCATCATTTTTTATGCTTTTTTTTTTATCTAAATTTATTTGATTAGTGCGCAATTCAAATAGAAATATCAATTTCGATCACAAATTTTTGACTCTGTCACCAATTGCCCACGCATTATTTAGCTAAAAGATATTTTTAACATAAACATTAGTTTTAATTTATATCAATTATATTTTACGTCAGTAATCATTTTTATTAAACTCGGAAAGCTGTTGGTCAAATTTTATATAATTTTAATCGTAAATGCTCAACATTTTCTTTTTGTTTTTGTTTTTTTTATACAAGCACTTACAAAAAAGTTTGTATATGCTAGTTAAACTTTGTTTGTATGTGATTGTGTGCATATACATAGGTATGTAATTTTTGTTTATTTGCAATTATTATATATTTAAATCACAACTATCACTTTTTTTTATTTTCAAGAAAATTTGCTAAACAATAATTATAATGAAAATTATATGTGTTGGATACTCTAAAACTGGAACTAAGTCAATGACGAAAGCACTAAATGAATTAGGCTTTGTCGTTCACGACTTTGAAGAACATTATAATATCAACTTAGAAAACTACATAACACTTTTGAAAGACGAAGAGCATGAAGGTTTGTTGAAAGAAATGTATGAAGCAGTAGATGCTGTCATTGCATTCCCTACCTATGTTATTTGGCAAAAAATATTTAAAGCTTTTCCTGATTCAAAAGTAATACTAACAACAAGAGAAAATTACGAGGTTTGGTTCAAATCATTTGAAAAAACGCATAGTTTAATAGAAAAATCAAGAAGTAAAAAATACATTCGGTCGTTACTGAGTTCCACATGGTCGAATATATACTATATGGAAGAACTAGCTTTTAACAAGATTTTCCCGCAAAACATGTCTGGCACTCTAAATAAAGAGAACTGGATTAATAGCATGCGACTTCATGAAGCGACAGTCAAACAACTTGTTCCAAAAGACCAATTGTTGGTATACAAAGTCGGCGAAGGCTGGGAAAGATTGTGTCAATTTTTGAACAAAAGTGTTCCCGTGACCCAGTTTCCAAAAGAAAATATTACAGAAGGAAATAATGTGCCGTTTGTTACAAAATCTAAAACATTTGAGGTGTTTAAAAAGGCGGATAATGAGTTTTGGAGATCATGTTTGTTGTTTCATGTAGTTATGACGTTGTGCTGCGGAATTGGATTTTGTTTTGTAATGAACATTAAAATTTGATGAGATACAAATTTTAATATGTATTAATTATTTTAGTCTCAATTTTATTGTTTCTTATTTTTATTGAATTTAATTTAAGCATAAAGCAAAAAATTATATTTAAAAATGTATTAACCCAATATAAACGATGCTACTTGAAATTTATAAATGAAATGATAACTAGATTTTACATGTATGCAGGCCTAGAGTTAATCGTAGTGTGATCACGAATTGCGATTGCTTTTTTCACCTTTGTAAATTTAAAATTTTCGTGATACATTTTTTTTTTTGTTTTAATTTTTTATTTTATTTTCTTATTTTTCTAAACTTTTTCTTAGGCCATTCTTAATAAAATAGAACGGTTGTTTTGTCTGAGGTTTTTGGTATGACCCACACAAAAACCCTTATTCATAAAGTGCGTCATGCTAAAAGTAACTTTTAAACAGAATGAGATCATTACGCTCTCTTACGCAGAGATTTCATTCAAAATATAACGCTTTAGGTCTTTAAAACTTTGTGGCTACAGGGCAACGGTGTAGATATATAAATTACTAATTTATATTTTGGTAATTAGTAATTTATATATCTATGGGCAACGGAACTGCCGCTTTAATTTTTTATCTTTAAGTCACGGTAATAAAGTCCGATTTAATCATTTAAAGTCACGGTAGTAAACTTTTTAGTCACGGTAGTAAAGTATGATTGGTTCATTTATTATTTAAATAATCAAGCCAGCAAATATAATTGGTTAATTTTAAAAGCTTAGTTGTACAAATTTTAAAATTTGACTTCGTGTCGTATTTTTAGTCTTGTGGTAGCACCGTGGATATTTCTCTCCACGGTGGCCGGGGTTCGGATCCTTTATTTGAAAATATTTGTTTTGAACTCATAGGCGCGGTGATCCCAATGGGCACAGGACGTACCGTTTAGCTCAATTTGTCCAAGTCCAAGATGGGATGTCCAATGGACGTTCAAGTACGTCCAAGTCCAAAATAGTACGTCCTCGGACGTCCATTTTGTACTTGGACGTCCGAGGACGAGCGTCCGGCGTTTGCATCCAAAGGAGGTTTAATCTCTTCTCCGTGTACTAGTTTTACTCATCCGTGAATATAAAATATTTTTGATATGGTTAAATATCTGTAGAATTTAATACTAAATTAGAATTAAATATTTAATATTAAATGAGAATTAAGTATTTTTAAAATGATAAAACATCTGTAGAATCCACAGATGTAATTGCACAGATGTTGTTACACTTTGATAACTTTAAAAGGTGTAACTACATCTGTAGAATCTACAGATGTAGTTGCACTGAGGTAATTACACTTTGATAATTTAAAAGATGTAACTACATCTGTGGAACCCACAGATGTAATTACACAGATGTTATTACACTTTCAAAATTTAAAATATGTAACTACATCTGTAATATTAATTTAATTTTTGCACAGATATTATTAGACACCAATGAAATTTCAGATGTTGTTTGACAGATGTTATTATACTTCATTGTATTACAGATGTTGTTCGACAGATATTATTATACATCATTATGTTTACAGAAGAAGATGAAGGAAGATGTAACTACATCTGTAGAACCCACTGATGTAGTTGCACAAATGTTATTACACTTTTATACTTACCAGGTCAGGGTAACTACATCAGTTTTTGTCATGTCTAATAACATCTGTACAACAATATCTGAAATTATCAAAGTGTATTAAAATTTGTGCAACTACATCTGTCGATTCTACAAATGTAGTAACATCTTTTAAATTATCAAAGTATAATAATATCTGTCCAACTACATCCGTTGATTTTTAAGATAAAGTTACATCTTTTTAATTATCAAACAAAAGAATATCTGTAAATAGTCAATTGGTAGAATACAACTTGATCAAATGGACCTTTATGGCGTTTATATTTGTGCAGTTTTCACCTAACTATTTATCTTTGTAAATCTCAAATTCGTCCTTGTATGGAATACTGTTGCCATATCTAGGGCGGATCTTCCAATAATGCCCTTTCTCTTTTAGACAACGTGCAAAAACGCATTGTAAACATAGTTGGACCTGTATTTACTTTTGAACATCAGTTCTTTGGAGTTCATTTCCTTCATCTTGTATTCCTGATTTATATAACTTGCAATCTTTTAAGTCGTCTGTCAATCGTTATTTTGCTCTATAAACTTCATCCTTTTTCTTCCAGTAACTTCCAACTCTAATTGTGGTTGCTTGCAGCCTTGTTAAGAGTGAAGATGTCGAAAAAAAAAAGTTCTTTGATGCAAATATTTACAAACGAATTTACTGAAACTTATGAAATACTTGCCAGCGCACAGTGGGACAAAATCGAGTTTTTTGTGCCAAAATTATTTTCGTAGTTTTTTTTATTAGAATAGCTATATTTATATATAAAATGCATAAGTAAAGTAATAAACATGTGATTATACAATATAAAAAAAATATTAGAAAAATTAATTATTTTGGTGAAAAATATGAAATATTTTTAATGGACAAGACAACTTTTATCAGTGTAAACATTAAAAATATTACTTTTCGATGCATGCATTTATCATAAAATAACTTTTTTAGATTTATATTTACAAAACTAATATATTATAACAGTAATGAAAGATTTCGTAGGTATTCTTTGAGTACAAAACATCTTTTTTACATGTTCAGTATTTCTCATTAACTGACCATTAACCAAAGACCAATCTTTTGTTATAACTTTTTTTATTCAAAAAGTTGCAAAATATTTATGATGCATGGCTATTTATATACATTTAGCATGAGATTTACATAGCCAAGTGTTTGGAGAATATTGGAGGACATTTTATCTGATACCTAATAGTAAAGGTTAGTAGCAAAAAAAATATCGAAAACTGTCTGTTTCCGATGTATAAAAACTAATGATTACATTTACGTTAAATTATTTTTAAAAGTCTGAGTGAAAAAAACATTCTTAATTAAAATAATATAGTTTAAAATGAAAGTCAATAAATTAAATTTAAAACAATGGTAGTGTAAGAAAGTTGATAAATAAAAAATGTAAAATAGCGTTTTGGAACACATGTCAAATTAACGTGTAAATAACCGCATAAAATTACGCTTAAATTAAAATTTAATATTTTTTTAACTAGACATTTCCTCTAAAGAACATGTATTCACCATTATGACAAATTTTCACCGTGCAATGCTGATATTGATTTTTTCGTATTTTGGCACACTCTGTCCCACTGTGCAGCGATAGTTAACTTTTTTCTAAAACCTTATTGCAGACTAATTTTGTTGATCTGCAGGATCGTCTACGCTTAGTAAACGAGTGGTCAAACACTTGGTTACTTAGACTAAACATTTCAAAATGCTGTGTTATTCATTATAGTAAAACCAATCCTATGTACAGTTGCAAAATAATCGAGGAGTAAATGAAAACTTAAGAAGCTCCACTAAAGACCGCGATTTAGGAGACATTTTTACATCTAACCTCAAGTAGAGCACACCTATTTAATCAGTTGTCTCAAAATCTCTACAAATTCTTGGTATGCTAAAAAAGACAATCACCATCATTGATGAAAATATGGCTGTCAAGTTATATAAAGTGTGTATAAGACCACACCTTGAATATGCAGTGTCTGTTTGGGAGCCGTATTTAAAAACTGACTTAGCTTAGGTTGAATCTGTTCAAAGTAACAAAAGCAACAAAATGGGCTTCAAGTTACATCTTCAATAGTACGAAAGACTAAAAAAACTAAATATACCATCACTTAAGTTTAGGCGCCTACGATCTTATTAAAATCTTTCAACTAATACATCGATTTGATATAATTAATGGTACATATCAACCAAAATTTATTAACAACTTGTCACGTGATCGCCATCTTAAAATAAGGCAAGAATGTGTTCCAAACTGTCTTCCAAGACACAACCAACTACATAATGTATCAGCAAAACACTGGAGTGAACTAACCGTGCAAGTAACTTTCTACTCAGTTGCGCTTCCTTTTAAAATTAGACTAGATCACTGGTTGGGAATAAAACTCGCAACGAATATTTATTAAACTGATTGTTTAAGGTAGGGTGTTTTCACTGCTCGCTGTAAGTATATATGGTATGAATATTTTACAGCTGCAGCTATGATAACAAAAAAAAAGTATTTTAAATATGAACTGCTTTCACGACTACTAAACAGAATTTAATTTAATATATATTTTCAAAAGAAAAATGATTGTTGACTTTACTAAAGATAAGTGCAAGAAAAACTCAGAGAAAAAACTTTGCATAATGAAATTCTCAAACTAACTTCTGTTGAAGTTTCTTAACTTTGATTTAAAACTTTTGTTTTGAATCAAACTAAATCAAACTAATCAAATCAAAAATACGATAGCATACCATACATATGTATGTATGTATATATATATATATATGTATATATATATATATAATATATATATATATATATATATATATATATATATATATATATATATATACCTAGCAAGCATGCCTTTATCGGATCGCCGTGTTCCCGCCATCGGCACAATGTGCTGGCGCGACGCTGGCGTGCCTTGCTTGTACCGCTGCACTTTGCTCATCGGTTCTTCAATGTTCATCTACAAGCCACTAATGGCCCATCATCGGACTAGTAGAATCTCACCAAACATATTTAATAACTACAACAATTTTAATAGCATCTATTTAACAACTACAACAAATTAAGGTAGTCAAATTTCTAAAATCGTTTATTTTCAACAAATTTTATTGATTTTAATTTTCAGATAATATTAAAAATTGCATTAAAAAAAAATCAAAATAAAAAATCAAAATTATATACTTCATAAACCCTAAAAAAGTCAAGAGATTTATTGGTAGGTATTGAGATAATGGTAGATCCTATGAAAGCTTAAACTTTCAATGTTTACTTATAAGATAACAAGATACTCATTGAAGCAAAATCATGAAGTTAAACTATGAAGAGGTTTTAGCTTAAACTATGAAGAGGTTTTAGTTTAAACAACTAAATGGCCACAACAATCAATCAATGGTTTTTTTCTCAAAATGCCATTTTCTTAGCATGCTACAATAAATAACTTGATTACTTCCTTCATATGTTTAAAAAGTTTCTGCAGACTACGGACAAAACGAGACGCAATAATAATACGGACAGTATGACCCAATAAATAAGCAAACAAAGTAATCTGACAATAAAATTAAAAAAAAAAAACATGCTTTACTCGGCAATAAAACAACAAAAATTCCCTGAAATGGTTTTTATTAAAACATTAAAATGTTAGTTTAAGCTTCTTTTCTTGCTTCGATCACTCGACATTTGATTAAAATGACAACTTTAAAAAATCAAAATAAATGTTTACTAAATTACTAAAGCATAAATTTAAGCTTTAAATTTATGCAATAAGTTTATGCTTTTAAGCAATAATTAAACAAACTACGCATTGTTAGTTATTTGAAACTGATTGAAAGAAGTTAAAAACCGGAGTACATAACAGCATTTCATATAGGTTTAATAATTTTCGAGAAATCTCATAATTTTGCGGTATTGCCAATTTAACGAAAGTCTCAGAGAACATCTATAAATTACGCAACGTTTAACCAAGGACGTTTTAATAGACGGACCTTTAAGTTATTGTTTAAAAGCCAAGATGTACGCGTTTATAATTGTTACAAATAACAATAGCCAAATAATGGAAACATTTGCGTCACAAGGAAATACTTTTGTATGATATTCATCAAAATGACAAGTCTCATCTATCCGTTTAAATAAAAAAACGTTATTATGCAAAGTATTGTGATTAATTTATTTTACAATTTTGTTAAAAATTATTTTATTACCCTTTTATAACTCCTGTATAACTATATAATAAAATTTTTTAAATCATATAATTTTTTAAAAATTCTACTAGTAAAAAAAATTCAAATACCAAAAAATATCAAAACAAAGTTGTGAGACAAAAAACAACTTGATTTCCATCAAAAATTAGAAGTTTAAATCTTTAAGAAAATAGTAAATTCAAAGTATAGGGAGTTATGATTGCCAACAATTTCTAGTTCAACCTTTAAATGATCTATGATATGACCTACAACACGTAGAAAGTTCTTCTTACTTTTTTTTCTTTTTACAAAGTTCATATTAGTATAATCATATATTGCATTTTTACAAAAACATTAATCAGTTTTTTTTATAAACAAGTTATTATTAAAGAAAGCTTTTATATTAATAAAAATGTTTTCAAAGACATGAGACATTCTTAATTATATAAAATGCATTTGCAAAAGTTAGTATTTTACGAGTAATAAACACATTTACTGAAAGAAGTTAGCAAACCAAAAGTGTCGGTTAAATGTCGGTTCACTTTGTAAAATTATTTCAAAAAATGACGCTAAGAATTCAAACTCGCGTAGAGTTTCAGTAATTGAATTCAGTAATAGAATTCAGTAATTAATTTAGCCTCTAATCTAAAACACGAAATAAAAAAAACCTTTTTTTTATTTCGTAATATGGAGCTTTATTTTTTTATTTTTTTCCATTATTAGTTTTAAAAAAACAAAAATGATTATTTCACATAGAACAAATTTCGGACTTTTTTGCATACACCCTGAGTAAATTTTTTGTCATATTTTATTGTTTACTTATTACCAGGAGGCAATAACAATTAGTAACAACCACCATACATTAAAATATAACAATGGATATTCCCATATCTACTGATATATTTTAATACACAAGACCTTTTAAGTAACTCACATTTTGAATCATAAACAAGCTAAAATAAAGTTTCAAATATAAAAAGTTAAATCTAAACTCCCTTTTAGAGACACCCTGCTTAATTTCCCAGTGGGCACCAAGATGACTATTAGACATCTCAACAACGTTTTTTTGTTATTGTAGGTTATTTTGTTAATATAGGCGCCTCTCTTGCATCTAATATTGTTCAGTCGACTAAAGTGTTTGATGAATACTTGGGAGATAAACCCACGACTAGCATATCTAATAAAAAAATAAATAAACACGAGTTTAACAAAGCGCTATTTGAACTAAAGCGTAACAAGTCATGTGGATATGACGACATTACTAGTAATGTAGCTATCTATGTTATGGATAGTATAAGTAAACCATTATTTTATTTAATAGTATTTTCATTTGAGAATAGTATATTTCCTGATAAATTAAAATTAGCTAAAATTCACCCAGTTTTTAAAAATGGTGATTGTTCTTCTGTTTCCAATTACCGCCCTATATCATTACTCCCTGTCTTTTCAAAAATATTTGAAAGGGTAATTTTTAATAGAATTTATGATTACATGACATTAAATACGCATTTATACAAAAATCAATTTGGATTTCAGAGGTACTGCTCTACTAAACACGCTATTATTGAACTTTCCAATAAAATATCTATGTGCTTTGATAAAGGGGAACAAGTACTTGGAGTATTTATCGATCTCTCTAAGGCATTCGATACCGTTGATCACGGAATTTTGCTTTCAAAGTTAAAGCATTACGGCATTAAAGGCCTAACATATAAGTGGGTTAAAAGTTATCTTTTTAATAGAAAACAGTTTGTTGTCCTGGAGGAGACAGGAGCTCTTGATATTGATTACGGAGTCCCACAGGGATCGATCTTGGGACCTTTATTATTTTTAATATATGTTAATGATATGAATAAAGCTTCTCATAAAATATCGTCAATTAAGTATGCAGACGATACAAATTTATTCTACAACAATTCTGATGTAAAAATATTGTTCGAAACAATGAACACTGAACTGGAAAGCTTTAACCAATGGTTTATAGCTGATAAGTTATCATTAAATTGTGAAAAAATAAGTTTTACTCTCTTCCATAAAATAAGACAATCAACTAATCTTCCGTTAAAGTTGCCAAAACTGTCAATTAATAAAAATGAAATAAATCGAATAAATTATACAAGGTTTTTGGGAGTAATATTTGATGAGAATCTATCATGGAAAAAACATATTAGTCTTATTGAAGCAAAAATATCATCTGCTATAAGTGTATTATATAAATCTAGGGCCTTTCTTGATTATAAAAAAGCTTTACTTCAGCAAAAAGCTTTACTTCAGTCTTGTTCATTGTCATCTCTCTTACGCTAATATTGTTTGGGCTAACACACACAAAACTAAAATAATAAATTTACAGAGGCTACAAAACCACGCATGTAAAGCGGTTAACTATTTAAAAAGATTAGAAAACCCTTCCTCTGTAATGAAATACATGAATGTGTTAAATATATCAAAACTTAATTCGCTTCAAATATTAATAGTTATGTTTAAATATAAGAATAACTTGCTGCCAAAAGTATTTTCTGATTACATTGGCGTTTTCACAAAAATATAATCTTCGGTCAAATAGCAACCATAACTATCAATTGAGCAGTGTAAAATCACAAGTGTCAAAATTCTCAATTATTAACCAAGGTCCGTCATTATGCAATCAATTAAAAAATAACAATATAAAAGATTTGAAAAGCACTTCCTCTTTTAAACGACAAATGAAATTGCATCTCCTAAACTTCTGATATATATGCGAGTATGTTTATATATGTGTGCAAGTATGTTTGTATATGTGTTTGTGTATGTGTACATATGAGGATGTATATGTTATAGTAAAGGGGCTCTATGAAAAGATTGTGGTGACACCAGTCATCCGTATCTTCTTTGAGCCCCTGTCTGTTTTATATATATTCTTTGTGTAACGTAAAAGTTTCATTTTAATTTTATTATTTTATTTTTATATAAACAGCGAAAAAAAAAAAAAAAAAACGTCTCAGACTGGTGTCTAGATGCCATCTAAAAGAAATCTCACTGTTTCGCTTTTAAACGTCTGAAATCAGATGTCTTTGAAACATCTCATATCAATCATCTGTGAGACATCTGTATATTAGATGTATTCAAGATACCTCAAATTAGTAATCTTACAGACGGCTACTACGTTAATACCTTTTAGACGTTTGAATTCAGATGTATTCAAAGCATCTCAAATTAGTCATCTGTGAGATTACCACCAATCAGATGTCTTCGAGACACCTCATACCAGTAATTTTGAAGACGGCTAATTTACTATAAAAAGGTTACAAAAATATTAAAACATTTGGACTAAAGTAGCGTTATGTAAAATAAATATCAGATGAGTACTTTATATTATAAAGATAAAAAGTATTATTTCAAAAACATGCAATACACATATATTAGAAGATACAATACAATAAAAACTAATTAAAACTTAAATATTTATTTCAATGTATAGTTTTTTTAGTTCAGCATTCTTGCGTGCGGGAGCTTTTCTTAATATATGCTCTGAGTTTTTTTGTAAAACTCAGTTTTACAAAAAAACTCAGTTTTACAAAAAAACTCAGTTTTACAAAAAAACTCAGTTTTACAAAAAAACTCAGAGCATATATTAAGTTGTTTTCCACATAAATTGCTGTACTACATAAATTTCCGTTGTTTTCAGAAATTTATGTAGTACAGCATTGTATATGAGGCGGTAGATTTTCGTATCCGCAAATTTAGTTTTTCTGCTTGTTCCTTTACCAAGGTCTTGCATGTTCAAATTAGCCATTACCTCATTGCTCAGAACACGTTTCATGATATTTTTGGTGCAGTCTTTTCAGTCGTATCCACCCACTTGCCAAAGTTGCGCCAGCTAGAGTGAAAAACAATTGGTTTAGGCTAAAACTTTTTTTTTTGTTGTTCTAAAAAAAGATCTTATGTATAGCAATTCAATTAATTGGGCTGTAAACAGGGAAAGCCTAAAATTTATGTTTACACCATAACTGGGGATTTAGGGGATATATTTATATCATCACTTTCAAAATCAGAAGAAATAACGGGTCTTTTTTTCTTGCGTTCTTTTTCCTTTGTTTGATAAATTGCATGTGGTTGTGGTAAAGCCACCCTCTAATCACAGTTTTTCAACTTTTCGTCATTGCTAATAGCAGCTGCTGTAGCGTAGTTGCAAGTCATGCATTTTTCCTCGTCAATTAGAAAAATGAAAAGTCCTCATTTTGATATAACAGTATATCAAAACGAGGCCTAAGGATTAGAGATTAATGATACAAACCTGAGTATACGTCTTGGATTTAAACCCAATCTTAAATGAAAATAATTTTCACTTTCAAATTTTATTAATTATAATTCAGATTTTAGATTGTTACAATAAAAACTGAAAAGACTTATGGAATGTCAACACTCGTGAGAGATAAAATGAGCAATAACAAACAAATTTTGTTTCATTTCAAAATACTTACAATGTGTCAATTTGATTTTCGTTATAGAGCAGCGTCTCCAGTCATCTTTTGGAACCATTTTCTTTGATAAGGCACGGTCAGCAGAAAGACCCTTTGGTGGCCATCGAAGTGTTTCACTTTCAATCCAAACGTATGGAACTACATCTTCCATGAACTTTCCATCCTCTTCCCACACAACAAGAGACCTCACTTTTATGTATACTGTACTGCAAATGATTACAATTTTTCTTTATAATAGAGTGAAAGTAAATTATTAAGGTGAGTCTATAATGAAATATGACTGTATCAAATGAGTAGGATTAAACACCATACAGAAAGAATTGTTTGTGGAGATCACAACAAACAATCAACAACTGTTAAAAACAACTATTTCTTTACTATTTATTTTAAGAATTTATTTGTTTACCTATCTATTTACCAATAACAAAATAATAGTAATATTGACTCAATTAAAGCAACAACTCCGGTTGAAAAAGATAATCAAAAAGTTAAAGATAATCAATTAAAAAATATGGGTTTGAAAGTTTTAATTTAACAAAGTAACGACACTACAAATTATACACACTATAAATGGAAAATAGACATAATAATGTTAAATCAAATTTAATTGATGAACAAACTAGAAAAAATATATCATTACACAATCAATAATTATATTAGTGTTTGATGGAATAATTTTTATTATTACAAAGTGTTTTATTTGGGCTTAAAAAAATGTGCCCAATTTTTATATTATTGTACAATGTGAATGCAAATTTAAACCAGGAACTAAAAAGGTTATTTCTTTTACTATGAGGGAATTTTAAGTAAAAACATTTTATTATTGTAACATATTCTTTGAGAACAAATAGAAAATGTGATGAGGTAAAAGAGAAATCAAAATCAACTTTATACTATATACTATATTTTTTGTTACTCTATACTATATTTTAAACAACCTACAATAGCTTTTAAAACATGTGCAGTAGCGGATACAACAAAAAACTACTTCTGTGGTACTTCATGCGAGCAACTTTACATGATAATTCTGCAGTGTTTAAAACAACTGATTTGAAAGACAAATTGTTAAAATTTTTAATCACTGATATGTTTAATTCTTTAGAATTTATTGGTGATACAAAGAAGTTTTCACATTTTGCCAATTTAAAGGTACCACACTGGAAATGATCATCGTCGATCTTTCGTCGCACGATTGCATATATTCCTTTCTTTCTCAAAAAAAAAAAGAATTTTGTTCTCTTACTAAAATTTTAGGTCCAGCAATATGCACTGATCTCTGCAATCCGATTTCTGAAAATTGTTTTGCTTCTTGTGCAATCGTGTTGTTCGCATTTTTTACCATTTTTTTGATTAATTTCATAAAGTTTTCAAATGGGATTGCTGAAATTTCATTTAGCAACTTGGCTGAAAAATCAACATCCTCATACAAATGTAATAGGCCATGTATATTGTACTCAATAAAGGCTGGACCATATGAATCTTTGGCGCTCTGAACAAGAAAGACCCTCAGCGAAATCATGATAATATTCTCTAAAAGTTTTGTTTGAATTACAAAGTATACTAATAGCATTATGCAAAACAAGAAAATGTTGATAATATTTTTTTATTATGACAGATTTTAAAACCAATGGGCCAGTGTACAATAAAAATGACCTAAACTCAGTTGCTTTCCAAAGATCTAAATCAGCTAATGTACGTGGTTGTCGTGCAAAATCGGGTAGTAAATTTCTACTGAACTCTATTAATTTACAGTTAATTATTTAAATTTGCACACTTGACAACCAAAAAATACGTGTTTCAGAAACTTTAACAACCTTTTTATATCGTAAAGAAATACGAGGTGCATAGAATCCAAGGTGAAATTGATAAATTGATGTTATTATCGGAATTAATGGAGAGCGACCAGTTTGATAAACACCTGCATATGCAAATTGGTTAAAGTCTGCTGTTGTTCGAAAATCTCTTAAATTTGTACAATTAAAAACAACTCTATGTTGAACATATGTGCCAACAATCATACACCATTCACAAAAATTGAAACCTGTGTGGTTTACGATACACTTCAGGAATGAACGAGCAGATACATCACAAGCAAAATTCTTCAAAAAAAAAGAAAAGCTTTTTCATGTACACTATCTGGCTTACTCTTACCAGAAAACAAAAAAATTATAAAACGTCAAGACAACCAAAATATCAATTCAAGCCAAAACTGAATTCCAGTGGATTTAAAGAGTGGTAAACCATCCACATTTATGTGTAAATCAATGCTATCGTTATTATTAAAATACTCTAGATTTTCTAGCTTGCACTTTTCAATACCCGCTTGTATACCAAAATGTATAATGGTACCTCCAAATTTTTTTATTACATGGGTTGTTCAAGGAGTTTTTAGCAAAGTTCTTCAATCTTTAGGTAATGATGAGTGCTCATTCTTCCTTAATATTTTTAGCAAACCATTTGCAAATACATTTGAGCAGTTATTTCCACTGATGAGTTGACTTAATTTCATTTGAAAAGCATGTGTATCTAAAATGTCTCCATCGGAGGTATCTGATGAAGACAACACAGCTTCTGCGCATCCCAATTAATTGCTATCATCAAAAACAAACTGTTCAATACTATCCCTGCTTTGACATAAATCTTGGTACCCACTGGGTTGTACACCAAAACATAATCTTGCATCTCAATATATACAAACTTGTTATTAAAACACTTCAAGCAGTAATACTCAGCAACTTTTTTCAGATCAGTAAATTTTATGGGATTAGCCAATTTGTGTTTTTAAAACAGTTTAGATTTGTATAAATCATATTGCTCATCATTATGTTGTTGAAATGGGTATAACAACATTGGCGTGAAGTCCTTCTTAAATTTTTGTTTGTGAATATGATACAACTTCATATAACATTTTTTACAAAGTTTAGATGGGTGAACTTGAGCATTGTCTAAATCAATATTAATATTATATGCATGCATTAAAAAATTCTTGAAAGATCCTACTGGCTTTGGTCTAAGAATTTTTTTCTTTCCACAAACTCTACAACAGTTTGAAAGCAGTTTAATGTGATTTTCCATTATACTAAATATCTAGAAAAAATTTATATACTCATACATAAAATATTCACAGTTGTCTTACATATATATATATATATATATATATATATATATATATATATATATATATATATATATATATATATATATATATATATGTATATATATATATATATATATATATATATATATATATATATATATATATGTATATATATATATATACATATATATATATATATATATATATATATATATATATATATATATATATATATATATATATATGTATATATATATATATATATATGCTCCATGTGGCATTATTATTAATTTTGTGAAATTGATTAATATTACATTTGAAAATAACTGCTAAGGTGAGAGCTTCATAAATTTGTTAAAACTATTTAACTGGCGTTCGTGGTATATATTTTAAATAGGCTTTTGTCCAAGTAGAATTTTGTAGGTTGGTTTCGCCACAGAATGATAAAATAGTCCCACAGTTAAAAAATATATATAATGTACAATATTTTGCTTTCTAAACAATATTTAATATTGATATTTATTATTATATAAACAATTTTATAAAATCATTGGACATATAACAGGAATTATTGCATGATAAATTTATTTTAAGTATTTTGAAGATATAATAAATCAATAGTTTTTAGATATACATTTGAAACTAAAGTGCTTTAAAAGTACTTTAAAATTTAACTTACAAATAGTTTTCTAAAATACTCCTAAAATTTTGTATTTTAAAATGTCATTTGTTCCAATTGAATGCATTTCTAATATTTGCATTTCTTATCATTAAATGCTTACCATCGATGATTGTTTTAGCCACTATACCGATTAGGATGTTTAAAATACACCATTATAAGATGCAAACATCGATATTTAAAAAGATAGTTATTATGCCAATCAGTAATAAAATCTTGTTGCATTTTTACCCCAAGTGCTAAAATCTAAAACTCGCTTTATATTACTTATGTTTCAGATGGTAAGCAAGTATCTCCTAAAGAAAAATAAATCCTATAGTGATACCAATCTCCAATTGGCTATTCAAGCTGTAAAAGATGGCGGTAAAATATTAACGGCGGCAAAATCATTTGGAGTACCGAAATTAATGCTGAAAGATAAGATAAATGGACGTCAAAAATCAAGCTCTGTGGAAGGAAAAGCAGTGTTTACAAAGCAACAGGAACAAGCACTAGTAAACTGGCTTTTTTACATGGCAGATCGTGGATTTCCATTAAAAACAAAGTGGTTAAGGTATAATGCTTATTTATATGCTAAAAAACTACATAGTCGTTGATTACTTCAAAAAGATTTGCTCCCTACATGGCCTAAATCTCACTTAGATTACTCACTTATATAAAAAAAAAATCTCTGAATGTGTTTTCCAATCCAAGTAACTTGAAGAAGAAGAAGTTCTACAATAAAAACAAAAAAAAGAAAGGGGCTCAAAAAAGAAAAGGAATTTTTTGCCCAATCAAATAAAAGCATATAGCTCAAAGAAGAGGAAATTCTATAGCTTAAAATCAAAAGCTACCGACTACTTCAAATGCTTATAACAGAAACAGCAAAAAACAACTCACTGCTGTGTGTGCGGTGTGGCATGAATGGATTCATCAGAAGACTGGCTCTAATGCGTTTCTTGTCATATATGGGCATGTGAAGTCTGCTTTTGCATCAAGATGTGCACAGAATGCGCTTAATTCGACAAAATATAATAAAGCTCTAACTCTTTTTAAATTGGCGAAATCGCCCCATAAAAGGCGAAATCGCCCCATATAAGTGTGCAACACAAATAGGTGTTCATGAGTATAAATAACTTTTTTTTGCATTTTTAAACGCGATTGAACTAAATATAGTTTATTCAATATTTTTCAGACAACATCAAAGCAGCAAAAGTGGCGAAATCGCCCCGGTCTACCCTATGCATATATATATATATATATATATATATATATATATATATATATATATATATATATATATATATATATATATATATATATATATATATATATATATATATATATATATATATATATATATATATATATATATATATGTATGTGTATATATATATATATATATATATATATATATATATATATATATATATATATATATATATATATATATATATATACATATATATATATATATAGTTTTATAAAACAATTATAAAACTGTTACTATTTGCAAGCGTGGTTTGGTTTTTTAATCTTTGGGATCGTGGTTGTCAAGCAAAAACTTGTTTTCGTGACGGCACTTAGATATTATTTCTGTTTTTTTATTTAATAATTCTTGCATACCTTTGTATGATATTATGCAAAGTTTTTCATGAAGACAAAGCAAGCATTTTTTTGTTACGTTGCTGTAGGCGCGGACTTGTTTAATTATTGGCCAGTTTAATTTGGGTGTTAATTTTAAGTTTTCTTTTATCTGCCATATATACTTTGAAAGGATGGTTGAATTTTTCATCTTTTTATTTGTGAATGAGTGTTTGTGGTTAGCCCATCTTCTCTTCCATTCACCTTCTGCTAGGCCAATATATACTTTTTCTGAAGTGTTAAGGGGGGGGGGGGGGAATACTATACATTTATAAATAACATTAGAGGCTCTACATTTTCCTATTATAGGGCAGTTCTAAGATCTAAGAAGTTGACTGCGGGTAGGTTTGTTTGGATCTCTATTTTAAAACCGATCATTTTCATAACTCTAATTATGTTTTTTCGTATGCTATTAATTTGTGATCCAGTTCTTTTTACGAAGTATTATCAGACATCAGACCATCGTCACGATATAGTCCAACGTCTTCTTTATTTATTATTAAATATGTTTAAAACTAATTAAAACTATGCAACAGGTTGTGAGAGAGATTTACAGCCTGTTTGGTTCACTCGCTACGAAAGAAGAGTATTTAATAACTGGAAGTATAACGATTATGCATGAGTTTTTGTTGAGCTAGGGGAGATGTTGTGATTTTAATGTGCGTCAATAATTTGTCAATAACTGGTTTTGCTAATTATTTTTTTATTATTATAAAATTAATTGTTGACAAGAGTCACAAGTTGTATTATTAAAATTTAACTTGGAAACTTTGTGAAATTCTAAAAAATTTGCATTCTTTAGAATTTCACAAAGTTTCCAAGTTAAATTTTTAAATTTTTCCTTAAAAAAAAAAAAATTGTCAAAACTCATGTGATATTTTTGTCCTCAATTATTGATATACGAATTTTTTTAAAAAGGTATATGATGTTGATTTATTATATATTATTATTATATATTATTATATATAATAATTATATGTTGATTTATTATATATTATTATTATATATTATTATATATATACTATTTGAATAAGTTCATTTTTTTAATTCAATATTTGAAAAGCGCGAGTAGTTGGATGGTCTAATTTAAACTTTATGTTTAGCAAATTTGATTTCATGAATTTTTAGTTTATGAGCAGTAGGCGAAGGTTTTGTTAACAAATTGTTAAGAAAGTTGATAGATACAGTTAATTCCCGGTTATCGTACTTCTACGATAAATAAAATTTTACTTAGTATAAACTCCATTTTAAACTTGTTTAGACTTTTCTTTGTGTAACACTGTAGTGCTTCTTGTTTTTAATTGCTTTAATAACAAACTTTAACCTCTTTATAAATTAAAAAAATTTATTATATATATATATATATATATATATATATATATATATATATATATATATATATATATATATTTTAATAACTTATTTCTTCTCTACGTGTGTTTTAACTAAATTAAAGTTCTGTTAAATAGAAAATTTCATTTAATTTTAGTTTGGACACCGCTGAGACATGGTTTTAATTTTGTAATTTTCATGAATTGAAATTTACTCTGTTGATCATTAGCTAACAGTTCAGTAAAGATAGATTGAATTTAACTCCAAGGTAAGAATAATTTTTTTTATTGATAACTTAAGAAATGGTTTTTATGGTTAATTATGCAAATGTAAATTAACAATTTTGATCTTATTTTAACAATTTCGGGCTATTAAGTACTCTCAGGTGCTTAATACACAGGAGAGGATGTTTATTAATTTTTGTATATTTTTCCGACACACTGAGCTTATTAAGGCCTTCCTTTTTATTTCTCTTTATTTCTTTTATATTGTCAAAAGAAAAAAAATTCAGTGTAAACTAACATTACAAATCAGAATTATAAACTAATTGATAAAAATAAAAACAGTCAGTGTAACCCAGTGAAAAAGCGCACATGGGATACGCGTGGATTTTTTCCACATGTAACCCATGTAGGGATCATTATTTTGTCCCATGTGGGTTTCATATGGTAAATCCCACATGGATTCCATATGGTAAATCCCATATGGGATACGCGTGGGTTTTTACCATATGTAACCCATATGGGGATTATTATTTTGTCCCATGTGGGTTTCATATGGTAAATCCCACATGGGTTTTATGTGGTAAATCCTACATGGGATATAGGTGGAAAATACTACATGTTATAGATCTTAAATGCCACAGATTTTAATCCAAATGGTATAAAAGTAGTCAATACTAGACAAATGAAAGTCCGAATGCTTCTATGATAATTTTTAAAATTCTTTTAATTTAAAAATTACTTAAATAGTAATTTAAAATTAATCATCGAAGCTTTCAGAGAGGCTTAACTTAATCTGGTATTTGCTACTTTATCCCATTTGGTATTCAAAACGTGTAGCATTTTTGATCTTTTCATGTGATGTTTTCCACCTATAACCTATGTGGGATTTACCTTAAACTATTATGACGAAATTTTAAAAAATTAAAAAACGTGTTGCAAAATGAATTTATTTAAAAATAAATGCTATTAATCAATACATCCAAAACGAATATTAAAAATATTATTTTTTCTTTTGCGATTTACACTCCGTTTTTTGTCAATTGAATTAATTAAATCGCTTCGGCTTGTATAATACCAAGGTTTTTAGTATCTTCTAACTTTCTTCAAACATTTTCTAAAAAAAAAAATATAAATACAAATATATATAAATATATATATATATATATATATATATATATATATATATATATATATATATATATATATATATATATATATATATATATATATATATATATATATATATATATATATATATATATATATATATATATATATATATATATATAGAAAGAGAGAGAGAGAGAGACAGAGAGAGAGAGAGAGAGAGAGAGAGAGAGAGAGAGAGAGAGCAATTTTAATAAGGAACCTTATTAGTCGAGCAATTTTAATTATTAGCCAGTTTGAAGTCATTAATGACTACAATATTTCACAAATAATTATTTCATAATTTATTACTTACAATGACTAACGTATTATGCGTAATTGAACACATATTATGCGTAATGAGCTTGAACCCATGAGAAGAATCCTGAAAAAAAGTGATCAATAAGGATAAGTAGTTAAACAAAAAAACAAAAACAAAAATGTAAAAACCTACTTTTTCAATGTAGACTTCTATAATAACAGGCCTTGACATCGCGCAAAATGCCGTAAAAACTGAAGGCCGATTAAACTTTCACTTTTACTTATATTGATATATTTTTATATTAGGTAGGGTGTAATGGCAATCTATGTTTTCTAATAATAATCTCTAGTAAAAACGGAAATATAAAAAGAAAACCACAAAATTGTTAAAAGATAATCATGCTTTTTGTATTTCAAATTTCATTAAGAATATTTATGTAATATTAAATAGTATCAATAACAAGCAGAACCATAACAAAGTATATATCTATATATTAGAAAGATAACTGTATTTTTAATTTTTTTTGCTAAAAATGGTAACAATAAAAATCACCAACAATAAAAAACACCAACAAAAGTTGATTCAAGCAAAAAAAAAGTTTTATCAATATATCTCAACAGGGTTAAAGTCCTTATACTTGGCAACTTGTAGTCAATACACAAACAATCATATAAACTTCATCGCATAGCAAAATACTCATATGCTCTACATATAATATCTGAAGTATATAAAACTTCACCAACATTATTTTTTCTCATAGCATTAAGGTGTTCGAATAGAATATTTGACAGAAGCGAACTTTCTTTATTTTTAAAAAATCTAACTGCTTCAAATAAAGCTGATTTTGTTTTTATTAACTTTAATTTGTTTACAGCTAAATATGAAATATTACAAGTTGTGCCATTATGGTTAGCTACAAATAAATAATCATTGAAAATTACTAAAATAAATAATGGAACACCAAGTTTGTACATTTTTGATTGTATGTGCAAACTTTTTTTATTAAGCTGGAAAACAATAAAATTGTTATTATCACTTAACAAAGATTGAATATCGTCAAATATAAGTTCATCCTCTTTAAGAAAATCATTTAACTCATCTGGTAAAATGCTTCGAAAACCGCTTGAAGTTACATTTTTTCTAACTTTACTTGCTGGTGTGGCTAAACAACTAGGCGGAATATTTTAAAAACAGATGGTGGGTTTAAAGGTCGTTGCTTCCCATATTTGCTTTCAAAAGGTGCTTCATTTGGCCAATGCAGTTGACATAATGCTATATAGTCTGTAACAATAAAACCAGTTCTTGGGATAGCTTCACTACATCTTTTTCTCTCCTCTAGATTCTTCGGGAATTTATAAACTGATGTTTTTGTCATAGTTGAGTATTGATATTTTTGTTGTAGTTGTAATTGATATTGTAGTTGTAGTTGAATAAATTGATATTTTTGTTGTAGTTGAGATAGTTCGACTTGCAAAAAGATACACAGTATTTTAAAGGCATTTTTAAGGCATTTTAATTATTAAAAAAACTTATCGTTAGTTTGACAATATTATTACCTTACAATGTTAACGCCTTGAACCTTACAACGTTATCGTCTTGATGTTGGGCTATCTAATTTATAAACCAATCACATTTTAAAGATTTATTAAAAAAGCGTGAACACAAACTTTCGTCTAATGTTAAAAGATGAAAATGTAAACAAAGTATTAGGAATTGGCCTTCAGTTTAACAACTTTGTTGCGCGATGTCAAGGCCTTTTATTATAGAAGGCCGCGGTCACACATAATATAATATTCTGAAACTAATAAACAAACATCTAAATTTCTATAAGTAAATTTATTCTTTGATCATTGCCTTCATATCCTATCTTATTTTCATATCATAATCTATTATGGAATTATTTATATAACATATCACAACAATATTATTAAATTTGTGATGTTCAAATATCATATCAACATTCTCTAACATGTTCATATGATATTTGAATATAGTTCTTGAGTATATTATCTGCAAACAATTGACTGATGCAAGTTCTAGTGTTGTCAAAAACCAAGCATGCATGCATGGGACACTGCAGTGTCCCACAAAGAAATGCAGGTTTGAAAGTCAAATTTTGTTTTATTAAAAAAAAAAATTAAAATAGGGGGGAGATAGGGAGGTTTCTGTAACTTTTTTTAGGCTCCAAAACTTTTAACTTTATATATAATAAGGTTCATAAAACTTAAGGGACTTACAAAGTACATTGAGGAACAAAAACAAGATATTTACAGAAACTTTTAAATTTTTAATCTGGAGTACCACAGTGTAACAAATTAGAACCAATTAATTCAAATTCAAGATTTAGTTCAAGTTCAAGTTATTTGTTCATTGTTTTTTCACTATTTTATATTTATTTGTTCAAATTTGTTAACTAGTACTAATTCTTACTACAGTAAGAATATTTATCATTGTTGAACGTGATTTTATTAGTAACTTAATTTTACTATCAACATATTTTGACAACACTCTTTACATTTTAAATGATGACAGCTTTACTTTTCTATTGATGTTAAATTTATTACGTTTCAATAACTCAGATTGAATTTTAACTGAATTATTGTAAGCTTTGTAAGGGTTTGTTGTATCTCAAATGGTGTTGTAAATAAAGTAAAAATAATATATATATATATATATATATATATATATAATATATATATATATATATATATATATATATATATATATATATATATATATATATATATAGTATTTAGGCTATGGGATCATCCATAAATGATGCCAGTAGATAGAGGGGCAGTGTGAGTTTAACAATAATTGACAATGGGGAGGGGTTGTTGAGACCAAAACAATGTCAATTAAAAAATTGAATTAAAAAAAAAAAGTAAAATATTTTATTTAAAAAAAAAGTAAAACAATTTATGCTAGCTATGAGCAGGTTTTAGAGGTATTTACACCAACAATGTGGTCTAAAAACTTCTTGCTTTTGTTGCTTAAAACTGTAGAGGATCATAGGAAAAACAATTTAAATTCAGAAATTAGCTTGCTTATCTGAAAGAACAATTTATGTTTTTTTTTTTTTACTTTTAGTACTGTTGAGAATAAATGTATAATTGAACCCGAAAAAAATTGATGGTATATGCATTTTTTATATTATATTAACAATTCAGATATACCATCATAATACGATAACAAAAACTGACATCATTTTCAATGGGAGATGGCAAAAAATTTGTTTGATAAAGGGTGAAGTTGTTCAATAAACCGGGTCATAATCTGACATCATTATGCATAGATGACCCTACGATTTAGGTAAAATAAGTAATCAATTTGCCATATTTCTCTTTAGAAAGTGTAAGAAAAAAGCATTGTTATGCTGGGAACCTACCTATTGAGCAAGCTTTGACCACCTATTTTATAAATTTGAGAGACAGAAGTGGAAGTGCGAATCGCAAAAGAACTAATAACAATGCTCTAAATTGATTTTAACTTTGTAGACTAACATTAATATAGTATTTAGTAATAATAAATGAAGTTTACATGATTTTTAAAATTTGTATTTATTTCCACTAATTATTAGTTGTCAGTCTCCATTTTATAAAATGAATTAAATAACTATTTATTTATAGTACAATAATAATACATAAATACTAGTTTCCTAATGCTATTATCATCACAATGTTAATGGTATTCGATTTAAAGTGAAATTTTGTATCAATTTTATTGTTTTAATGTTATATATATATATATATATATATATATATATATATATATATATATATATATATATATATATATATATTATTTTTACTTTATTTACAACAACATTTGATATACAACAAACCCCTACAAAGCTTACAATAATTCAGTTAAAATTCAATCTGAGTTATTGAAACGTAATAAATTTAACATCAATAGAAAAGTAAAGCTGTCATCATTTAAAGTATAAAGGGTGTTGTCAAAATATGTTGATAGTAAAAATAAGTTACTAATAAAATCACGTTCAACAATGATAAACATTCTTACTGTAGTAAAATATAGTACTAACTGATAAATTTGAACAAATAAATATAAAATTAACAAAAACAATGAATAAATAAGAACATTAACTTGAACTTTAACTAAATCTTGAATTTGAATTAATTGGTACTAATTTGTTCAAGCATAACCTTAAAAAATAAGTTTTTATAACAAATTACATATAGTTAACTATCAGGAGTTATATGTATAACTACAGTCGTCCCCCGGTTAACGAACCCCCCTGTTAGCGAACTTTCGGTTAACGAACCGAAAGTTTGCCCAAAATCCTCCCCCGGTTAACGAACCGGAACTCGGTTAACGAACCGGGACCGCCAAATGGCGTGCACACGCGCGTGAAGGTCGGGCGCGCCGTCCAGCATTTCCCCCTCAGTTTTGTGAGTGTCATGGAAGCCTGGGAGGTGAATGGTTGTGTTGGGTGTGCTTTTATTGTTTCATTTTTTTCTTTTCTTGTTTCACTAATATTTTTCATGCATTTTTGTGCTTTTTTCTAGGTTTTTTTCCCACTTGCGATTTTTTCGATTTTGCGATTTTTCAAAATGTCGAACCCTGCGAAAAAAAGCAGAAAAGTTTTCACTCTTGAAGAGAAAAAGACAATCATTCAAAGAGTGCAAAAAGGTGAAAAGCAAAGTGACCTGGCTAAGGAGTTTGGTGTGAATAAATCAACCATTTTTTGATAAGCAATGTTCATGTTCAATTTTTAGTTTTTTCTAAAACTTTGACAAGCAATTTTCATGCACAATTTCAATTTGTTTCAATTTTTAAAAGTGCATAAATCTCAGGTTTCAATCATTTCACCTTTGCCTATTTTATTTATCAAGTTAGACAATTTTTTGAATATTTTCCCCCATTATTTCGGCAAAATCCACCAATTAAAAATTTTTTAATGGCGGCCTATGGGAAAACGCGTTTCGGTTAACGAACTTTTCGGATAACGAACTAGTTCGTACTCCGAATTAAGTTCGTTAACCGGGGGACGACTGTATATGCATTTTAAAGCATATTATTTTATTTAAACATTACTTAGATCATATTACTTTGAAAACTGAACCCAGAGGCTTTATTCTCAATAACACTTTGGTACTCCAGTGTTATTGAGAATAAAGCCTCTGGTTTCAGTTTTCTGTGGTTCTGTGGTACTGTGGGACACTGCATGCAAGATTGGTTTTTGACAACATTTCAACTTGCATCAGTTAATTGTTTGCAAATAATTTACTCAAGATCTATATTCAAATAACTATTATATTATCCTAATAATACGTCTATTTGCACAAATTTTAATCTTATTTCTATAAAGAAAGATAAAAATTATTCGTGGTACTTACATACTTGCTTGCCATTCTCTTTATTAATATAAAATATTTTCACACAATATAAACGTAACGCAATGCAATGTTGATTTAAATTTTTTTTATTAGTTTCCAGCTTTTAAACTAATTCCCATGCAAATCCCACAGGAAACCCACGTGGGATTTCCCATGTGTGTAAATACCATATGGTTCCCACATGTAACTCATGTGGGATTACCCACATGGTAACCCATGTGGGATTACCCACATGGGTTTAAGGTGACAAATTTCCATACGGATACCACATGGGAAAATCCGTCCCACATAAATCCCATCAATCCCACACGGAACCCACGCGGAACCCATGTGGGACGCGGTTTTATTTTTCACTGGGAATTAAGATTAAGTAATCGTTGGCCTTTATAAAAATTCTCTTAAACCTTAATTCAAAACAGCTGTTACTAAATTTTAGCCACAAGCTGCACTATAATAAATTGTTTTCCATGAGTTCTGTATAAAAGCCTAATTTTTTTCTGAAAAAGTCCTAAATGTTTCAAAATATATTCAGAATTTTGAAAAATTTATCTAAATTTTTCAAAATATTGTTATTTTTTAAAATAACATTTGCTTGAATGAATTTCAGAATTTTGACCTTCAAAGTGTTTAAGTTGATCCATTTTTCTCTGAATTCATTGTGAAAAATAAAACAACCATTGTTGTCCTCACATGGGCAGTCATTGAATGAACGTGGTTTTAGTATTAATGAGCAACTTTTACTTGAAAACTTGAAGGAGAAATCACTTGTTGCTTGACGTATCATTTAAGACCACCTTCTGTCTTCTGGAGAAACTCTTAAAAAGCATTAAAATTGGCTGAGAGATGCAGCAACATGCCAGAAATGCAAGTAGTTGATGCCACTAAGGCTTATAAAAGCAAAAATAAAATATTTTCTTTGATAATATTTTATTGTCACATAAAACAATTTTAGTATTTAAAAAAGCAAATCTTTTATGCTTTAGATTTTGTAGAAAACTAAAAGCCTTAAATGTATATTTATTAGTTTTTGTATGGAGTTTCAAGTGAAATTGTTTAAAAACTTTTTAAATGTTTGCTTTCAATGGAAAAAATATTTTGACTAAAAAATTCTTTATCCACAAATTTTTAAGGTAAAACTCTGATAAGTCTTGAAATTTTTTCCTTTTTTGGGAAATATCCTGGCAAAGTCATGGAATTTTATAACAAAATATTCTTGAAAAATAGAAAAACGGTCCTGGAAAGTCCTGTGGTTTTAATTTTATTTTTATGTGGAAACCTTGATTTACAAGTTTTGATTATAGGCTGACAAACAATTTAATTTATTTATAAAGTTGAAAATCATTGAAATTATTTTAAGTTGATAATAAAACCTGTTTTAAAATTTATTCATTTTCTTCTGGGACATAGTGCTACAGTGGTGGATTTATCGATGTTTGAGTTTGAATTGACACTGACAGTTATTGTGCAAACTTCAAACTTTTGTATGTTCATGCTTATGCCAAATGAGAATGTTTTGCAAAAAAATGCAGTGATTAGACCTTTTGGACAAAAAACCCTAATTTTATGGCCCACCCAGCTCCACCTTAACGTGGAGCAACAAGTTTATAAAATATTTTCTTTAGTATTGTTATCTAAATTTATATTCATCAACAAATTTGAAATTTCATGCAACAATCTCTTAGTGTTCAGTTTTTATGACCCTGCAAAGTTTACAGTCCCTTCAAATTGAGGGGGGTTAAAACGTTATATGGTCAAAATTTTCAAAAAATAAGAGATAATTGCATGAAATTTGAAATTTGTTAATGAATATAAATTTAGATAAAATAATAGAAAAAATATATTATAAACTAATTACTCCCACATTAAGGGCTGGGTGGGCCTAAAAAATAGGGGTTTATAGTTCACAAGCTCCAATCACTGCAATTCTTTGCAAAACATTCTAATTTGACATAAGCATGAGCATACAAAAGTTTGGAGTTTGCATATAATGCCTGTAAGTGTCAAAACTCAAACATCTGAAAGTCCAATGTTCTCCTCTATGTTAGTACATTAAGGAAATTTATCTACCTCTTTATTAGTTTCTTAAAATTTGAGACTAATTTTTTAATAGAAACCACTGCTTAATTACATCTGGAGACAAAGTCCCACTGCCTTTAATACAAACCCCGCGAAGTTTACTTTGGCTTCGACTTCGGTGCCGAACTTAATTAGAACCTCAGCTTTGATTTAAATTCGGTAACAATTGTAAAATTTCATTTAACTTTCAATTAAGTTTGAAAGTTGTTAATTTTTTTCAATTAAATAAAAAGAATTGTTATATTATATATAACATGTTTTATGTATATCAACCTGTTTGTCCGCGCAATGACCTTGTTCGTCAAGGTTCGTGTTTTGGAGTTTAGGAGTTGAGAGAAGGTTGTAACCACTATAAAAAGAAAATAAAAATGAGTAGCTTCTTTGACATAAAGTGGTCCATTCGGCCTTGGGAACAAGAATTCAGCAAAAAAAAAAAAAATTATTATAGAAACAGATTCGTTTTACAGAGTCGATATTTGAAAAGCCTTCTTTAAGCACAAAGTTTATTCGTCACTTATTAAATCTTATTTATCGCTTTCAAAAAATCTTAAAGGCAAAAAAGCAAATATCTAACCTATATTCTTAACGATCTTTTTCCTTTATAAAATTGACATTAGATATTTTTAAATGAACGTTCTTAATGTTCTTTTGTTCAAAAACAACAGTTGTAAAGATTTCAAAACTTATATTGTTATTATTATTGCATTTTTAGATTTTATTTTTTCAACGCAAATTGTTGTTTTTTGTATGCGTATATATTTTTAATAAATTAAAAATTGCTTTGCTTCACTTGTATTTTGTCATGTTTTGAATTATGGTTAATAAGGAGCAAAAAAATAATAATTTTGGTTTACAAAAAATGATCATACAGCAGCTATGGCGCAGTGCTAAGAGTGGTGTTAGTTACTTGCTCTAGAAGCAAGAGAACTAAGATTCGAAGCGAGCTCTGGGCATATATCGCACCATCGGTAAGGAAGAATGTTTGAACTTCCTAGTTAAATGCTTTCCGTGTACTCTGGGATAACACTGTTAAGTCTTCTTGAGGCAACTAAAACAAACAAACAAGAAATGTATAAAATTTTTTATAAAATTTATATAAGTTTTTATAAAGTTTCTCTATCAATTAAACGTTTTTAAAATCCGTTAATTCGGTTTAAAAGTTTAAAATTGTCTTTTCAGTTAAATTCGGGACACATATATAGCCTGAATTCGTCTTTCAGTTAAATTCGGGTCTAAAAAGTCGGCTTAGCCGGTTCTTAAATTGGATGAAAATGCACTTATAATTAGTATTAACTTTTTGTTATCGACTTTTTATTAACGACTCTGTAACAAGGAACCGTTGTTTTTTGAAACCTAAAGTTTGATCACTTATTTTTATTCAAATAAAAATTAAGGTTATTTTTGACCTAACAACAACGCCATGTGTTAAAACACCCTATGCAGGGTAAAGATACAAATTTCCCAGAAACAATAATTCTCAAATTTCACTATTTCATCAGAGACAGAAAATTAATTAGTAACTTTTCCTCACTTTTCATACTATGACCAGATAACAGCAGTTCATTTTTCTTTGCGTTTCTCAGCACCAAATAAAATTTTTTGGTCTTTTGTATCAATGCTTGATAAAATAATTATTAAAATTAAAAACTTCAAAAATATGTTAAATTAATTTATGGCACAAAATTTTACATTTATTTTTTTATTCCTAATTTTTAGATGTTAAAGAATTTTTTACATTATTTATAAATCTTTAAAATTTGAAACTTAAAAAACAAATATAATCTTCGCATTAATAACAACCTTATTGTCTGTCAAAAAAGAGACTAGATTTGTTGCATGGTCCTTATCTCTGTAACCAATTAGCATTACCAAATTTTGATTTTTCTTATTAACTGACTAATGCATTATTTGAATAGAAATTAAAAAAAAAAAACAACTGAGGATCATTGTAAAAAGGCTTAGGGTTGGTCTAAGCTTTCACATACTCTTTTTTTAACTAATAACCTATCATAGCATTGTCTTAAGTATTTTGATTTTAGCCACAAAAAAATAAATTATAAGTACACTAATTATACTCCATTTCAAAATTTGACTTAAAGTTCATTTAGCAGCATAAAACAAAATTTAATTTTAACAATGTACAAAAAATATTTTGATACAAAAGTATATTGCATCCTTACTTTTAGATAACTTTAAATGTTAAAGACTTAATAACTTAATAAGTATTTTAAGATTAAAATTACCTTTAACTGATTTTGTAAAGTTGACTTTTAATTTGAAGGTTTTCATGTCTGACCACTTAGTTAATGATTTAAAACATCTGACAGATGCTTAACTAATAAAAATATTTCAAAAAGTTTAAGTAGCTAAGCTCAAAATTACTAAAAAAAATCATTTCTAAAAGTACAGTGTAAGTAGCTAAGCTCAAAATCACTAAAAAAAAATCATTTCTAAAAGTACAGCGTAAGTAGCTAACATATAAGTTTTCAACTTTAAAAACAATGCAATTTTCTATTAGAAAAACTAGTTAAAACAATTATAAATTATGTTGAAGTACATCACTAAACCTAACTTTTTCAGCTAAGTTTTCCTGCTTGAGCAGTTCACATACATTCTTAATCAGATTTAAATCTAGATAATTTCCGGGCTAATCCAAGACATCGATGTTTTTTTTCTTTCAAAAAATTTGTAATGGTTTTAACCTTGTGACACGGTACCCCATCATACATAAAAATACATTTTTCTTTATTCGGGAACCATTATGCCAACTGTGCTATTAGTATATCAATAAGAATTTCCAGTTACTGATCTTGACTTATTGTCTCTTTTACTATATGCAGCCTTCCATTACCTTGAAAACTAATTACTGACCACACCATGACAGATGTAGGATGCTTTACGGTTGACACAAAGCAATCTGAGTGAAATTTTTCACCCACTCTTCTCCTAACAAAGCTAGATTTGTCACTCATGACTGGAAAAATGTTCTCATCTGAAAAACAAACTTAAATAAAAAATATTATTAAAATAAAACTAAACACACATGATTAAGGTTTAAAGCTTTTTTCCAGTCATCCTTAGTGAAGTTTTTATGTTTTTTGCTCAGTTTAGATGTTTCTTCGCAATAATGGGTATTAACTTTGGTTTACATGCTGGCGGATTCGAAGTTAAACCTTAAATTCTGTAAGACGTCTCTGGTCTGTTTGTTGGGAAATATCGATTCCTAGTTTGTTAACAATCTTGGTCAATAAGTTGAAAGGGTGTTTTCTTTGCTGTAGAAAAATACCCCTAATTTTCCAATCAGCCCTGGGTGTTGTTAACCATTTTCTACCACAAGAGCATTTACGAGCAGGTTGTGGAGGTATGTCAAAATCAAGTTTTTGCTACACTCTCTTCACTGTGCTTTGAAAAATGCTAAGTATCTCAGCTGTCTTATATTGCAACATGCTTGTACTTTTTAATAATCCACAAATTTCATCTAGTTTTCATCACATCACATCACATCACATGAAGAAATATCACATCATATCACATCACATAAAGAAAAATCACATGTCCTCCCCATTGTTAAAAAAAGATAATATTCAATAAGATTGTGTACTTTTCAATAAAAAAAAGTGATTTTATATATTTTTGTTTAAAAAATGTGAGTACTAAGATATAAACATCTTTGTGATTAAAAAAATATACAATGTTAGTCACAAAATAATCTTCACAATGAGGTATCCCAATAATTTTGTTTGTAAAAACACTTCACACAATCATTCTATGCAACATTCTAAAAAAGAATAGAGATATTTTTATTTTGGCCATAGATTTTTAATAAACTTTTAATCTATAAAAATATATAATCTATAAAATAGTATAAGCCACTGTGGGTAGCTTAATTCTGTTTATTAATATATACATTTTATACCAGCACAGACTAATTTTTATTGACTAAAACTGTAGTTCTTATTAAATAAACGTTTTTAAATAAACTTTATTGTTATATGTAAACACTAAATATTTATTCAAATTTTAAGTATTTATTTACATTACATGTAAATACTAAAAACTTATTTCATATTATCACATCAAAATTCATCTTTTTCAAGTATTAAAAAAACAACCAACTAATTAATTCTAATAAAAAAATAAAATTAACCAACTAATTAATTCCAACTAAGTAATTTAAAACTGAATTACTTTGGTAAAAGATTACTATATCTGTCCAACAACACCTGTAGAGTAGTAATAGATTATTTGTACACTTTTATCCAAGATCATCTGTATTTTTTTAGTTACATCTGTTCAATTATGTTAGAACTGAAAAGATGTAACTACATCTGAAGAATAGATGCAGTTGCACAGATGTAGTTATTCTCAACTGATTGAAAAGATGTAACTACATCTGTAGTATTCTGTATGATTACTACAGATGTAGTCACATCTTTTCATATAATTTATGATTTCATATAATGTACACTAAGGTATAATAATTATACCTCAGTGTATTTACAGATGTTGTTGGATAGATGTAGTTATACATCATTATATTTACAATGTTGTTGAACAGATGTTACTAAACATAACAAAAACTGATGTTGTTACCCTGAGCCATTAATTTTACTAAATTATTAATATAAAAACTATAGTATTATATTTGTACTTTAAAATAAATTAAATAAAGTTATTTTGTTCAATCATACATTATATAAGATAAAGAATGCGCAGCAATCTCATATAATTAATTAGTTATTTTAGGTATGTGGTTGAAAAAACTTAAATTAATCAAAGGCTAGATTGTTATATATCATTGGAAAGGGCTTTAATACAGTATTTTAAAGGCAAAAAAATTATTAAAATCAAACTGTTCTACAAAAAGTTATGAGGTTTTTAGTCGCAAATTTTTGATATATGGATTTGTTGAAGAAACTGTGGTCAAAATTTAATTTTTCCTCACTGAACTTGTTATAACTTTGTCAATTCTTAT
This sequence comes from Hydra vulgaris, assembly GCF_038396675.1. Classification (NCBI taxonomy): domain Eukaryota; kingdom Metazoa; phylum Cnidaria; class Hydrozoa; order Anthoathecata; family Hydridae; genus Hydra; species Hydra vulgaris. The sequence goes on along the minus strand of NC_088924.1, from coordinate 25,470,217 downwards.
CTAAATACTTATAATTTGGTATCAAAAGATAGGTGTAACAGTGGGCTATAAATGTATTACGCATCCACCTATTGGGCATTTCCTTGGGGCTAGAGGGGGTGCCTAACCACCACCCTTACTCTAAAAATAAGCATATTTCTTTCAGTAAAAAGGGTGTGTTTTTTCAGCCAATGGTGATTTTTTAATACAAAAAGTTGCTATAATTTTATTCCAGACCAACAACAATGATTGATGTATATTAAAGTTGGTGGTGGATATGGTGGTGATGGTTTAACACACCCTAATTTCAAAAATATTTAATTCTCTTATTATAAATAAATATTTCTATGTTTAATAAAATAAGTGAAACTAGTACACAGCTATCTTATCAAGTCTTATGACTTGCAATACCTTTATGCAAGCTTCATCACATACAGTATCTGTTTTGCAAGTTTTATCACTTGCGGCATCTATTTTGAAAATTTCATTACATGTAATATTATTATAATTTGTTACATATTACACTTTAAGAAAAGGTCAACTCTCCTGGTCCGGTATCAGCAGCATGCTGCAATTTTTTCATGTTGTAGTCAACAGTTTCAGTATCAGTATTATCTTTATTCCAGTAAGAAAGAGTGTAAACTTTGTTTTTTCAATTTTTTTTTTCTCTACCATCATACATGACATACTTCAAATACTCACTATCGTACGATTCAGGGGAGAGTTTTTGCTTAACAATTCTATCTGACATTACATCATCTTAGTCATCAAGTTGTTTGGTACACAATGTATACAAACTCTTTATTTTATTGTAAGAGAGTTCATGCAACTGTGATTTTAACTTTCTTTTTTTTTCCATGCTTTATATAAGGTTACTTTCTATATATATATATATATATATATATATATATATATATATATATATATATATATATATATATATATATATATATATATATATATATATATATATATATATATATATATATATTTATATATATATATATATATATATATATATATATATATATATATATATATATATATTTTTTGGGTCAAATTTTTCCATTTCCTTGTATTGTCATCGAAAATGATTAAGTGTGCAAAATTTGAGCAAAATTGGTTGAGAAAAAAGCTTTCAAAAATTGATTTCAAGTTTTGTGGCACACAAACATATATATATATATATATATATATATATATATATATATATATATATATATATATATATATATATATATATATATATATATATATATATTATATATATATATATATATATATATATATATATATGTTTGTGTGCCACAAAACGTGAAATCAATTTTTGAAAGCTTTTTTCTCAACCAATTTTGCTCAAATTTTGCACACTTAATCATTTTCGATGACAATACAAGGAAATGGAAAAATTTGACCCAAAAAAGTTAATTAAGTTAACAAAAATTTCATTTGTATTTCCCCATATATTTTATATATTGATATGAATTGCGTATTACGACACAAAAATCATTAATTTGCAAATTATTTGCAGTTTCGAAGACATTAAAGCGCAGCGATTCAAAACCTATTGTTTTAAGTTATTAAGAGTCATTTTTTGTAAGAATCAGGCAGTCAATGGAAGTGACCTCCTCCAAATTGCTTGATTTTTTTGTATATTGATCAGAATATAGAAAAAACCTGTTGGGGAAAAAAAAAATTTTCAAAAATGTTTCGTTCACTCGGAATCTGGGCTTAAATTTTTGAGATTTTTTTAAAAATTTTTAGAAATTTAGTTTTTGCCACCTTTGAACCCATTTTTTTGGCAAGGCAAAAAGTTGCACAGCTTTTGTAGTTAATATCAGACGTAACCCAAAAGCTCTCTCCAAAAAATATAAAAAAGTTGCGTGACACTGTGCGGTTGGCTAATTATCATAGTTCAAAAGTACAAAATCAATCACTTTTGTCAATTTTTAATCGGAGTTAATTCTAGCGGCGAAGTGTTGCACACAATTTTTCTTTTAGGATTTGAAATTATCAAAGGTATTGAGTCTAAAAATGCAAAGAAATTTATGTGATACCTAAGGCCTTTTAATATATTAAGGCTTGAAATTGGAAAAAAATGTTTTAGTATACTTACAAAATGAACCATTACGGCAGAGGCGCTTAGTTTTGTAAAAATGTAAACATATCCAACTGTCAATACAAAAAGGTCCTAACATAATAATAAAAAAAATTCGTGTGATCTTTAGATATTAAGTTAAAAATAAAGGTACAAATTGTTAAAAATGATTAAGTACGAAGAGATATTTTTTTGGACACACAGATGAGGTTTTCGCTCACAATAAAATTTCTATCATCCAAAATTAGCATTTAGCATTACACAAAACATTGCACGTAATGTTAAGAAAAAATTTAAGCGTTTCTGACTATGATATAGAAATCATAACAATTGAAATAAATAATAATAAAAAACAATACATGATCAGAAGTGAATTATTTAAATTTACGTCATAACCAAATAACTTGGGGTGATCGAATGGAAGAAGAATCGCTGATATCACGATTGTGGAGAAACAAGTTAGTGGGCGGTTGTTTACTTTACCATAAAAATGTCTTAACTTTATTTTAACGATCTTTAAAATTTGCATAAATAGAGTAGATATTTTATCACTGCTATTGAGAAATAGGTACTGCATAAATAGAACTTGTTTTTAGTTGAGTATGAAACAAAACAAATATTTTTATGAAAACTGTTGTTGCTTTTCAAAAGGAAATTGTGGATCATTCATAAAACATAAAATTATAAACAAAATGTTCTACATTCATCAGCTGGGAGATGTTGATGTTAAGAAACACCTCATCAACTTAAAGGTAATTATGTATTTTAAATTTACGCAGACTGTAATATAATTTTTATAATTACATACTTTATAACTTCTCTGCGATAAGATTTTGAGACAAAGTTCTTTAAACAAAAAAAAATAGCTCTTTTAATTAATTCCTCACTCTTTTAATAAATAATCACTAAATTAATCACACTCTTGCAATATTGTATTTTAATAATAACAACAATGTATTTCAAACTTGTAAACATTTTTCGTGAAGAGTCAGATTATAAACAATGCTTTAAATGACACACTTATTATTGTTTAAAAAAATGTTTTTAGGTCATGCGATTAAACGATAATAATATTTGGGAAGAAAATGGACTTATTGCAAATAGACTTAAAAGAAATCTTGAAAAGGATGAAAAAATATGTGCTTTTCACCGGTACACGTTTGGTATTGCATGGAGTCCTCCAAAAACATGCTTTCATCCTCACCATCTAAATATAAAAGGAAAAAAATCTCCCGCTTTAAGGGCGTCGCCAATACATGTCGTCATATCAATGTCAAAGCGATACAATGAAGTATTTTCAGTTGGTGCAATGCTGTGTTTTACCCATTTAAAGCAAGAAACTGCTTTATCTAGAGTCAACGAAAACACCAATTTATGTACAGAAACACAAACACAACAAGAACAAACATATATGACACCTGCTACTCCAGATGAAGAATTTGATCCCGGTGAAATTAATGTTTCACAGGAGATTTTGGACGAATCTCTAAGAAGCCGTGAGAGTGTAACTGAGGTTCTTAATGCAAGTCCAATAAAATTTAGATTAAAAAGGAAGTTCGAATATCTGGAAGATACTACTAAAGATAAGTTAAAACGCAAGTATGTTCGCCTAGAAAACTTATTAAAGAAAAAATTTGCGGAAGCTGTTGCTCCTGGACAAGAGGAAATACTTATAGATTTTCTTAACAGTAAAAATGTTGATGAAATAAATAGCCCTCTCCCAATTGAAATTATTCGTGCTCAGAAAGTATATAAGCAAAGTGATTCCATGGGAAAGTTAGTTATCCTCTCATTATTAGACCATACCAAGTATACCAAAAAGTTTATAATGAACACATTTGAGTGTACCAAACATCGTATAGAAACAGCAAGAAAATGGCATGCATCTCATAAAGGGTTGGCATTTCCAGAGAAGAAAGTATTCGTCCAATCTAGCCTTGATCAAACAAAGTGTGAACATTTCTTAGACTTTATATTTACAAGCGGTATTTTGCATGATGTTGCTTATGGAATAACCAAATTAAAATACGACAGCGGTGAAGAACAAAAGATAGTGCATGCAATACTGACGACAAAATATAGCCACGCTATCATGTTCTATCGAAAAAGTTGTAGTGAAAACAATTATATACCATTATCTGATTCAAGTTTGTGGAAAGTATTGCATGCAATAAAACCTTCAAGTCGAAAAAGCTTAGCTGGATTAGATGATGTTACTGCTTCAGGCATGAATGGTTTTCAAACATTACAAAAATTGGCACAAAGATTTAGTTCTAAATCTCTCGAAGCTGCCCTTGAAAAAGGAAAAAGGTATTTGAAAACAAGTTATCAAACCAATTGTAGTGTCAATGACTCAAACATTTCTTCTCATAGCTCAAAACATGCCTTATCAGATCCATCTGAAAAAAATCTTCAATCCAACACAGAGACATCAGAAGTGGTATGTGCCGATTGCTATGATTTGTGCAAAGCTATCGAGATGATCAAAGAACTAACAATTCAAAATGTGATGCTGATTCTATTTATGATTTGGAAATTGCTGTAAAGGATGTATTCAACTACATAAAACACCTGATGAGAGATTCTCAACAGAAAAAGGCAAAAATCGAAGCTTTTAAGCAATTAAACGATGAAACTGCTTTCTGGCTTAAAGATTTTTGTCAAAAAATTCTTCCGGTTCGATACAGAGAGGGCCAAAGAGAGTATTTTGGCAAGAAAGGAATGAGTTTACATGTGGATATATTCTTCATAAAAATAGCAGGAAAGTTATTCAAACGTGTTTACTTTACTTCAATGTATAGGTGTGATCAGGGAATAGGTGATGTTGTTTCGTTAGCCACTGCAGTTTTAGACCAATTCAGAATTGATCAACCGCATATCAAGAAAATGTTTACCAAATCTGATAATGCCGGCTGCTATTAGGGAAATCTTTCAGCTGAAGCAATCTACAATGTATGCAAAGAGAGAGATATAAAGTTGCTGAGATATGATTATAATGAACCCTGTTGTGGAAAAGATCAATGTGACAGGGAGAGTGCAGTTGTAAAGACAATTTTAAGGAGTTACGTTGACTCTGGTAATAATCTTTTGACTGCTAAAGATATACACAAGGCTATGCATTATAGTTTTGGCGCTAAAGATGCAAAAGTAGCAGTTGCTCAAATTAGCAATGATAAAACTGTAGTTACTGGACCAAAGATTTAGAACATTAGCAACTATCACTCATTTGAGTTTGGTGAGAAAAGTATGAAGATGTGGCGTTATTTCAATATCGGTGAGGGAATTGAACAAGAGTATGGAAATCTTAAAATTCAACCCTCGATTAAGTTGTTGTTGCCATATAGCAAAACAGATAATTCAATTAAGCGTAACAAGTCACTTAAGGAAAAACAGAAAAGAAGTGACAGGCAATTATATTCATTAAGATTTTGCACTGAAATGAATTGTACTTTATCATTTGAAAGCGATGCTGAGTTAGAAGAACACATGCTATCCGGTCTTCATACAGTTCCGAAATCATTAACATCTTTGGATAAAGTTCGCAACTCGTTTGTTCATAAGATGAAAATTACTTCACAACTAAATATGCCAATTTCTTCATCCTCTAACATTGCTTCCGTAAAAGACAAACCACATTGCATGAACATTTTTCTATTACAAGGTTGGGCATTACCAGTTCGAAGTTCTTTTAGATTTTCAAATCAGCAGAAAGAACTGTTGTATAAATACTTTATTCGTGGAGAAGAATCAGGTAATAAAATGAGCCCTGAGCAGGGTTCACATGCAGCTGAAGAGAGAACTTCCGCCTGATCAATATGTAACTAGCCAACAGATAAGATCTTTATTTTCAAGGTAGGCATTGTTGCTATCAAAACTTTTGCAAATTAGATTATGTTTCTGACTGTTAAATAGTTCTTTTACAAATATGAAATTAAAATTTAGGTGAAAGTTATAATTTTGTGTGTTTGTTTACATATGTTTAAAAATATGTACAATTGATATTGTTATAGATTTAGTAATCTGAAAAGAAAAGGTAAGCTGGTAGAACCGACAACAGAAAATAATGAAAATAGTCAGGTTAACGATAACAAAGAAGTTTATGGCGAAAATGATGACTTTAATCTGGCAGGAGACAATGAAGATGATAATAAATATGAGGAAGACATCGCCAATCTTGCAAAAGAAATTTGTCTTGTATGGAAAGTAAATGATTGGGTTGCTGTTGCATATGAAAAACAATGGAATATTGGATATATTGTGGAGGTAATATTATTCAAAGTATATATTAGTTTCAAGTTTTTATTTTGTTTTACAAAACAGTGCTCTAAAATAAAAGGAATATAAATAAAATGTAAAAATAATTTCAGAATGACATTATATAAGACTTTACAAGTTTTATTGAATGTAAGCAAAATTAAACAAATCATAAACTTTTTATTATATTATTTTAAATGTTGCGCTAATACTTTTAGGTATCTTTAACTGGGATCAGAGTTAATTGTATGATTAACGGGCAAGAGAAGAATACTTTTCGCTGGCCAGTTACTACCGAGGAGATAAATAACCAAACTGATAAAATTATCTGTTTAGTAAATGCTCCTTTTCTAATCAGTGGTTGTGGCGATTATTCATTATCCGAAGAAGACTATAATACAGTCATATCATTATTCTTAGAGAAACTTACTGCAGCAGAGTAGAAATTATGTGTGATGTGGTGGATAATGTGTGTAAATGACTCTATTAATAAATGAAAAACTAATTTTTAAATGGAAAAACATTTAAATGTTTGATTTATGTTTTATTTAATTAGCAATATAGTTATCTTGATGTTAGATTTTTGTTCAGTTTTTAATTCATGTTATATCATGCGTGTGACAAAATCACACGAATTTTTTTTTTTATTATGTTAGGACATTTTTGTATTGACAGTTGGATATGTTTACATTTTTACAAAACTAAGCGCCTCTGCCGTAATGGTTCATTTTGTAAGTATACTAAAACATTTTTTTCCAATTTCAAGCCTTAATATATTAATAGGCCTTAGGTATCACATAAATTTCTTTGCATTTTTAGACTCAATACCTTTGATAATTTCAAATCCTAAAAGAAAAATTGTGTGCAACACTTCGCCGCTAGAATTAACTCCGATTAAAAGTTGACAAAAGTGATTGATTTTGTACTTTTGAACTATGATAATTAGCCAACCGCACAGTGTCACGCAACTTTTTTATATTTTTTGGAGAGAGCTTTTGGGTTACGTCTGATATTAACTACAAAAGCTATGTGCAACTTTTTGCCTTGCCAAAAAAATAGGTTCAAAGGTGGCAAAAACTAAATTTCTAAAAATTTTTAAAAAAATCTCAAAAATTTAAGCCCAGATTCCGAGTGAACGAAACATTTTTGAAAATTTTTTTTTTCCCCAACAGGTTTTCTCTATATTCTGATCAATATATAAAAAATTCAAGCAATTTGGAGGAGGTCACTTCCACAGTTTCAGGAATTTGCCTGATTCTTAGAAAAAACGGCTCTTAAGTAATAAGTCTTAAGTTATTAAGTTAAAAACCTATTGTTTTAAGTTATTAAGTTAATAAGTCTCAAGTTATTAAGTTAAAAAAGAAAAATTTAGTAAAAACAGTAATTTTTAAATTTAAAAAAAAAAAAAACAGTAATTTTTCCTTCTACAAAAGATAACAAAAAAGGAATTTCTAGGCCCAATAGAATTCTGCTTGCATAAAGCATGGATTTGAAAAAAGAATTTTTTTTTAATTTACTAGTTTCATCCATATTTTGGCATTTGATTCTTTTTTATCTTAATTTGCATGAAATATAACAAACTGTTGCATTAGGTGATCTTTCTCTAGCCTCGCTAAACATTCCCATTTACTCTTTACTATCTATATCGTGAAACCTTGCACTTGCTGTCTTCTCTTTGAGAGTCTGGTTAATAGAACGGAAGAAATATCTCTTATATTGATGACTTATTACGTCTCCCACTGCAATAAGACAAGCAGAAGTCATCTTGATAAAGTGTTCATCAATCAAGCAAAATTTTTTTATTGGATCTAAAATATTTGGTTTAAGGTCATTTTAAAAAGTGAACCTGGATTTGATTTAGAATCTGCAATTTTTAGCAAAACATTTTTTAATACCCAGATTCCACTAAAATGTTCAAAACTTGCCTCCTCAACAGTCACATAAAACTTTGTCATCCAGGATGGACCCTAGATGACAAAGTTTTACACGACTGTTGAGGAGGTGGTTTTTTCAAATAATGCAAGCACACACATTTGTTTTAGAGTGTTTTGTTACAAAATGCTGCTCTAAGAACTGTTTGTAGAGTTCCGCATTTACTGTTCCAATGATTCAATGTAAACATGATTCCGATTGTTAAAAAAATGCTTAAACTCATTATAATGTTTTATAAAAATAAAACAAGTATGAAAAAGAATATGAAGACGATTTCCTCGATACCTTGGAATGATACCTTGTAGCAGCTTTTGATCATCTAAAAACTAACAAATCCTTTTGGATCACCTTTGCCATGTTTAAACTTCAACTTGCTTATAGTCAAAACTATTTTAAGTGCCATACAATCATAGCCAGACATGAGGTAGCAATTTTATCAAGAGCGTGTTAATGGCAGTTTAGCTCATTCAGAATTTACTCCCAAGTGTCACACAGTTTGCTTATGGTAAGATGGTAAGCTGCAACTCTGTCTGATATTGCATTTGATATATTTGAGATGATCGATCGACGACTATCATTAAAAGAAGCTAAGTGAAAATCTGAATAAATAAAAGCTAGATGATCAACTGCTTTACATATATGACTTTCATAATCATAAGCTGTACCTCCAGCTAATTGATCCAGAGCAATGACTTGGTATTTATTCTTTATGTTCAGTGAATGCTATTAATATGTACGCCTTCTTGGGTTGTTGCATCAAATCCAAGAGTAATACGTGAATTTATGATAGTCCATTCTGATGCTTGCAGTTCTGCTATACTGCCAAGCTCACAAGCAATTTGTTCAATCATACAACAATGGGGAATATCATTAAAAATGACATTCAAATATTGCATAATTTTCTCCATTAGAAATGGTATGTTACATGTTGGTACATTTGCCAATAACATGCTATAAATTATCATTCAGGTTTATAATGGATAAGTCTTGGGTCAAATTATTACATTTCAACCAATTTGAAGAAAACTTTGTGGGTCACCATCTCTGATTTTTACATACTGTTATGTGCATTATGTAGACAGGTTAAATTTGAAATTTCAGACTTCCAGGTACAACAGTTCAGAAATTATAGTCTTAGAAACATGACACAGTGAACCCCCTTGATTTACAAATGGTCAAAATAGACTACTTTAGAGCTGTATAACTTTTTTCTCACTTTCAACTAGTGCCTCATTTTTTCTAGAACATTTTTCTGGATAGTTCTTTCTTTAAAAAAGTCGTTTTTATTAACTTGTGTTAAATTAGAAAAAAAATTATGACCTCCTCAACTTTGGAAAATATTTTAAAATTGTTAAAACATACCAAAATAAAACTAACTGTAGCATTATTCTATTCATCCACAAGTCTTTACAGATAAGTTTTCTAATTAGCTACTACTGTCTGCAATAAATGGACAAAATATAGGCAGCTTGTTGCAGTTTAGAACTCAAATATATCTAAAAGCAAAATGTCCACTCTTCTAAAAAGTTCAATTTTCAGCCATTTTGAGATGCTTGTAAATTTTTCTAACATTTTGTTTTGATTTTAGATTAACAGCATATAAGACCATTAGACCAAACTATCTGAAAATACAAACATTATAAACTTGTCAAAACCACACCAAAAATGCCGGGATTTTTAAATAGCCTTATTTTTAATTATCAATGGTTGAATTTGTTACTAGAACCACTGCCCCTATAAACTGCCAACTGGCCAATGTGAAGAGTGCAACTAATTATAAGTCATTTCTTAATAAAAAGAAAGATATGGTTCATTGTCTTCTCCTTAATCTGGCCTTTGTAGTAGATACGAGTACAAATAAAGGGGGCAGTTACTTAATTTGAGAACAACAACCAAGTTTTTAATACAAATAAAATCAATACAAAAATTACCAACCACACATAAATGACACTATCTAAAAAAAAGTTTAAAAATCCTGCCACTAAGTTTTAGCACAAAATTCGGTTCCGTAAAACACGGATTTCCGCGTACCTAGTTTTGTGCAATGATTATATTAAGAATAATTTTTATCATTCAACAAATTTTATTTTTTTTATATAATAGTTATTCCTAATAAATCATTGGTCATATTAGATCTGAGATAAGATCCTTGATTTGATTGGACAAAAAACTAGTTTCAAACTGTCCTTAATCTAAATTATATATTTCCAATATATCTTATTCGCTTTACTAATATTTTAAAATATTAGTAAAGCGCATATGATATATTGCACAAGGTAGGAAAAAATTTTTAAGAAACATTTTTTCGGACTTAGTTCAAGTTAAATTTTTCGTCGATCAAAACAGGGATCTGATCTCAGGAAATGATACATGCCTGCCCCAACCCAAACCCTCAGTCGATGTAGCAGCAATCCCTTGCATGTTATCCATAAATTAGTCAATGAAGCAGCACTTTCCTACGTTTCTCCCTAAACCACTAATATATCTGGTCTTCGTCACGGCTGTTTTAAAGCGAGTTTACGGCTTCTTGTTTTTTTTTAAAAATCAATAGGTGTTACTAAAACTTTTTAAACTTTTAAAACATTAAATACAATTTTGTTCTGTAAAAAGAATATAAACACCAATAAAATGTTTTACCATATGACATTAAATGTATGATTAAAAATTTTATTCGATTTTAGATAAAATTGTTAAATGATATGCTTGGCTAAATTTTAGTAATTTTTTGTCACTTTTTATCAAAAAAAAATTGAAAAAGTATATTTTAGATATTTAATATTAAATATACACATTGTAAGACCACTTTAACTTAAAAAGAAATTTATTTGAACCTAATTTTTAACTGAAACAGACAATATTTATGTCAGTAAAGCAAATCGCTATTTTTTTACTCGTAAAATATGAAAGGTCGTGTGATTGTTTTAAAATGTAAACAAAAATTTACGCATAAAAATAGAAAAAATGTTGTAAACCAGCCAAGTTTGAAGACATATGGCCTGACAGCTAAAGATACAGAAAATAATTTTTTAATTTTCATATGTAGGATTAAAGGATTGCAATTTCGATAGTTTGGTGCCCTTTGCAAAAAAATTACGATTTTGATTTAATAGTGATTAAATTAAAAATAGAAATGCATTACAAACTAACTTTTCTTCAAAATATAAGCAAAGGGCACCAAAAATCATATAGAACTGACATTTATTGATAGGTGTTCCAAATTTCAGATTGTCAGACCATCTTAGTTGTCCTAAGCCACGTTTTTCGTAAATATCGCAAAAAACAGGAAAGTGATGACAAATCTTGTCATCGTTTTTATATTGAGTGAAGCCGTCGCGTTTTTTTGAAAAATCAAAACCTCATTTAGAGTCGTAGTATCTTGCCCTTTCCGAAATATATAGCATGAAAATTAAAATAAATTAAAAATAAAAAAATCTTAAAAAAAAAACTGTCAGTTTAGTTACTTTAGAAATATATTTTAATATAAATATATTAAAACTCAATTTATTTTGCATTGAACTCTGTTATAACTCTAAAAGAATTTTTTTTCTCGAATAAACCATCTGTAGGATGATATCAACTTTATAAGAAGAAAATTTTCTTAACATTTTGTACTTTGTTTCTGTTAGTCCTTTACAAATCTATCACATAATAAAAGTATATTTAACTTTGGTACTTTTAACGCTAAGTATTTTAGATAAAAGTTTTTGTTTGGAGGCATTTTCCATGTAAGAGTTGACGTTATTAAATTTAGTTCATATTTTATTTTAATTCATATTTTATTCAAATTATATTTTGTTTAATGTCTAATTTAAATAAATGTAAATAATTTCCGAGGGTATTAAAGGGTAAATGATTTACTATTAATAATTGAAGTTAAAGGGTTAATAATTCCCAAACCTAAATTTAAAAAATTAAGTTTGGAAACTTTTTTATAATTTTAGATTGTCCTAAAATGTCCTAAATTCCACACAAATTTGCACTAAAATGTCATAGAGAACCTGTAAAAATTGTCCCAAAATCATAAAATTTATCATAAAATTTAGTTTTCAATATCTAATTCAAGATCTAATATTGAAACAAAATTTTCTAAATTGAAAATCCAAAAATCCCATGACTTTGCAAAGTTTTATAATTGTCTCTTTGAATTTCATTTTCTGCACAAAAAACTACAAATCTTTTAATTTTCTTTTAATTTTTAACTCAAAATTTTTTTTTTTTTTTTCCTTTTTTTTTTTTTTTTTTTGATAAAACATAAAATTCATATACATTGTACCAGAAAATGGCCAGCTATATTTTTCTTTTTTTGATTGTATGTATGTAGGTATGAATGGATTCATGCATAAATCTATACATACATTCATACATACATACATACATACATACATACATACATACATACATACATACATACATACATACATACATACATACATTAATAAATACATACATTCATACTTTCAATAAGTGATTATTTTATGTGCTTGGAACAACATATTTCTTAATTTGAGAAATGTTGTTTTGTCACATACATTAAATCAGAATAGTTATTTTATTATTTATCAGAATAGTTTACTATTAAGCTGTAAATGAACAAACAATGCAAAGATATATAAACCATCAAGTGTAAACTTTAGTTTTTTTTATGAAGATAACTGTGAAGTCTTCCTTTAAACAGCGCTCACTTCATAATTATAGTTTCTGTTGAAATTGATTGGCTGATACAACTGAGTTAGGTAGTTTGTTCTATTTTGATGCTAATCTATTTGTAAAGAAATTGTTTCAGGATTTACAGTTGCTGACAAATTTTTTGTCAATTCTTAATTTATGTTCATGAATACCGGGTGCTGGTCCTTTTTGACCTTGATTAAGGTTGTTAAGGGTTACTAAATCTATTCCAATAGCTATTTTAGAAAACTCAAAGCATCTGCTCTGGTTCTTATGTCTTCTAATGTTGTGATATTTAAAATTTTGCAGCCTAGTATTGTAATCATAAGTTTGAATATTCGAAACCAATTTTGTAGCTTTCTGTTGAACTTTTTCAATGTCTCAATATTGTATTTATAATGCGGATTCCAAAGTTCAATAGAGTATCAATACTTGAGATGCTATTTAACATATCCTTTGCAAATTATATCAAACATATTTTTGAGAAAAATATATATAACACTGATAAACAAATAAAATTTTATTGTGCATATCTTGTTAACTAGGTGGTTTTTTAAAACAAATTAAATATGCTGATTTCAAATATGCAAACCATTTTTCACCATCACGTCAAGTTGTAAAGATATTTGGGTTCAAATCTTTAGTATTTAAGGTAAAGTCCCTAATATTGTCGAAAAAAAAGTTATTCAAAAGTATGTCAACCTGGGTCTCAAAAGAAGCGTATTTTCATAGAGATTTTAGAAAAGATAAATATTTTTACTTAAAATTTATTGACAAAAAAAATTATGTGAAAAAATGCTAAAGACTTTTAAAAAAATTATAACAAAATGTTTCTTAGCAATAATACAAAAAATACTTATTTTTATTACAAACAAATACCATTTTTAAAATCTCTATGAAAATACGCTTCTTTTGAGACCCAGTTTGACATACTTTTGAATAACTTTTTTTTCGACAATATTAGGGACTTTACCTTAGATACTAAAGATTTGAACCCAAATATCTTTACAACTTGACGTGATGGTGAAAAATGGTTTGCATATTTGAAATCAGCATATTTAATTTGTTTTAAAAAACCACCTAGTTAACAAGATATGCACAATAAAATTTTATTTGTTTATCAGTGTAATTTGTCTGAATATTTTTAATCAAATCAAAAAATTTAAAATTTTAAAAACCACACATTCTTCAACATTTAAAAAACAACATGAGTTCAAAGTTTTCTCCAATTGCTTAAGAATAATGGATTTCACTAAAAATTAACGTCAAAAATAATAAAAAATGTTTGTAATGATTTTAGCAAGCAATTTTAGGATAAGCCACACTAGTTATGAAACTTTTGCAAGAACAACAGGAAAAAACTGATGTAAATTGGTTTTAAATGACTCTGGTTTGTTTGCTAAATATTTCGCCTATAGACGACTTAAACATTTTATGATGAATAGATTTTCAAAAAGTTTCATATATAAGAATTTAAATTTTGTAATTTTATATTTTACAAATGATGAGCTATGTCATTCAAAACATGTCTAGTAATTTACACAGTATATTTACATAGTAAAATGAACATTATGTTATAAATGAATATGGTGTATTTATTTATAATAATTATAATATTAATTATTATTATTGTTATTATTATAATTATTTGTTAACTATCTAAAAATGCCAAATGTTACAAAAATTAATAGTTAAAATTTATTTTAGGTATCACAGAATGTAATAAAATGAATGCTGCTGGAAGTTTTATTCCTGTTCGTTTCTTGGCTTTGATATCTCATTTTGTGATTTTAGTTACCGTGTTTTGGTCATTAGTAAGCTTTCTCTAAGATGTTATTAAAATTTAAAATAATTATTTGTTAAATTTTTAAAATAACTAAGTTTAAATATTTAAAATAACAGTTATATATTTAACAAATTGTTTTTAGCCAATACTTCACAGCCATGCTGAATCAGATTTTAGTTTGATGAAATGACATAGGGTTGCGTCATACCTTTTTGGATTTGTTAGAACCATACCATTCAGGGAAAGCTAGTGTGAAAAATTATAAGACTACTCTTTAAAAGAAATTTGGATATAAATAGAGGTCAAAATGGGTCCCAGACTTTGGCACCCCTCTGTTCGTTTCTGAGATCCAACCTGTTTTATATCTTATATTAAATAATATAACTAGTTATTAGTTGCCCCCTCTAGAGGACCCAAAGACAATCCGAGGGGCACCAAAGTTCACCTATTTTGACTCCTGTGCATATAATTATTGTTAAACTTTATAAATAAGTTTATAAATAATGAATAATATATTTTGTTTAATAATTCTGAAACAACAAAAGCAAAATATCAAAAATAACTTACTCAATCAAGTCAAGTATTTTTACATTGAAAAATACAAAAAAGACATACAAGTATTTTAATACTAAGCATAAGTTTTGTACTGAACAATAGTTTAATACTTAACAGTACTTTTATACAAAACAGACCGCAACTCATCATTACCACATGTGTAGTTAAACTTCTTAATTGAGCATATTTTTATTTTATTTGTTTTAATTTTTAAAACTGAAGTATAATTAACAATGCTTGTAAGAAATGTTAAATGGCATTTATTAAGGAACCTATATACTATAATAGTCAACGTTTATATTTGTAATATATTACGCTATATTTGTAGAGAAGGTTTGAAACATTTTTTAAAGAATTATTATATGGTATATAATTCTGTATATTTTAAGTAAAATATAAAGTAGGTTTTCTTTGTGTTCTTAAATTATTTTGTTTTTCTAGATAGAATGAGTTTATTTAAACAGACCTGTTCTCATGAGGAAAACAGGGAAAAAGTGAGTTTATGCTGTGCCAAAAAAACAAATAAACCTAACAATATTAATTTACTGTGGATTAAAAGTTTATTGAATTTTAAATACAACATTAAAAATTCATTCTACCCTAAAGCTATTTGCAAATCTTGCAAAAGCAGCATAGGAAGAGAAAAAGTACCTTCTTTACATGTAAAGTAGAATAAAATGAAAATACCAGTTTGAGCTAGAAGTGTTTTTGTATGTAAATGCAAAATATCTATTATAAGGTCTTCTTAAGGAAGACCTAAAAAATTTCAAAATGGGACGTAAATGTAATGAACAGCCTCGAGTTAATAGTCTAACTTGTCAAACTTGCTATTCAATTATTAGCAAAGGAATTACCTACAAATGTTCTTTAGATATACTTAAATGTAATGTAATGCAAAAGCTTGCAAATGATGTCAAGACAATTGAGCAAATAGCTTAATAAGCTTATGCTGTAATAAAAGCTAAAATAGACAAAAAAGGTAAATCAATACTTGCTACGAGTGGTAAAAAAGTTTATGTTACACTTAAGTGAAACATCGATGATACTAGTTATACACAACAATTGTGTATAAACAGTATTGTTGACATACAATCAACTTTAGAATTAAGTAACACAAAAATTTTAAAGCTAGCAAAAGATTCAAAGCACAAAACAGAAAAATTGTAAAATGGATTTAACATAGTTTGTTAAGCAGAATTTTAACATTGTGATTTGTCTTTGGTACATTTGATACAAGTGCTATAATAAATGATGTTTTCACACATCCTTCCTAGAAGTTCGATGATTTAATTTCTCCTTCTGTTTTTAATTGTTTCACTTGGATTTGATACAATATTTAAACAAACCTAAATAATTTATAATAAATTACACTTGTTAAATTTTTTATTAAAAACTTAAGTGGCATATTATTAAATCAATTTACCTTAAGGTAATTTGATTTAATAATGTGCCACTTTATTAAATCAAGCATCATTTTTTATAGCACTTGTATCAAATGTACCAGAGACAAATCATAATGTTAAATTCTGCTTAACAAACTATGTTTGTATAAAGTAAACTTTATTCACATGGCAGGCATCAAACTCTCTGCGGTATGTCTCCAAGTTCCATGGCAACTCACCTGTGTTATATTTGTAATGGAATAAAGCAGAGGTTTTTAAAAATGATTACACTGAGCTACGAACACTTGAGTCACTACAGGGGCTATTCTAGACCATTTTTTGCACTAAGATTTAGCAGTAAATCAAGCAGATCAAAGAAAATTAGAGCAAAAGATTATTTTAACTGTATTAATGAAGTTCTTTTAATTAGTGATGATAATGACCTAGTTGTTAGTTAGTTAATCATCTTTCTACTCCAGAACTTCATTTGATGGAAGGGGCAACTAACCATATCTTTAAAACCATAAACAAATTAGCTGATCCAGTACCATTAAAAAAGATCAAAAATTATTTAAATATTTTAAAATTAATAAGAAATGGGTCATATAATGGTAATGGTTGTCGAAAAATATTTAAAAATTGGGATAAGTACTATAACTTGTTTCCAGTCCTATCAAAACCAATGGCTGAAGCATTAAGGCTTCTGGGTAACCTTATTCACTCTTGTTTCAGTGTAAATCTAAGGGCAATATTTGAAAGAGAATATGTTATTTAAGAATCATTATTCAACCTTGGTAGAAGTGAAATGAAAGTTACTGTGTAGTTACATATCACATTTCAACGTGTAGGTCCTTTTTGTAAAGATAAGGACATTGGATTGGGTTTCTATAGTGAACAAGCAGGGGAAGCTGCTCACTACTCATTTCTAAAGGAAGCATGGGAATGTTTTAAAGTGTCTGATAGCCATCAAAAAACATTTATTTAATGTTTTATAAATATTATTTGAAAATAATGCTATTTTTTCCTTTTAATTTTAAGAACAAAAAAGTGTTTAATATTGGCGCCCCTCAAACTGTTTTTAAGACCCATCTGAGGGGGCATATAACTACTAGTCATATTTTCTGACAAAATGTACAACAATTGCTTGCACACCTGTGGTGGGTCTTGATATCAGTCAAAAGGGCACCAAAGTCTGGGACCTATTTAGCTCCCTGTATAAACCCAAATGTTTTTTAAAAATTAGTTTTATGATTACACAAACTTTCCCTGAATGGAATTGTTCTAACAATTCTAAAAAGTTATGGCACAACCTTAAGTCATTTTATCAAACTAAAATCTGGTTTAGCATGGCTGTGACTTGACTATGCTTATTCAAAAAGTTCCTGTTTTACTTAAATTTTTAATAATTACTTATGTTTGCATATTTGATATTCTTTGGGGCAGTTTTAGTCACATTTGTATATTTTTTATAAATCTTTTTACTACTTTTTTTTTACTTTTCAGAGTGATATAGCTTAAAAGCAACTGAAAAAATTTTAAAGGGAAATAAAAGTTGTATATAAAAATTTATTTAAAAGCTAATTGGTTTTATTCCTATGAATAAAATAAAATGGTAAACTTAAATATTTTCTTAATAATATTAAAAACACTTTAAAGTAGTAAGCCATAGAGTTTATAAGACAAAAGTTTAAGACTTTTACTTGATTTCTTAAAAGCTTTCTTTTACTTTGATGTATTGATTAGGTGCTGCAGGCACTTCAAGAAAAGAAAAAACCTTGCCAACTTTTCTAAGCAACGTAAAAGAAAATGTACTAGATTTTGAATAATTTTTAATTAACATGTTTTTATTGAAGAATTTTTTGTTTTTTTTGAAAAAGTATGTTTGTTTCCTTTTTTTTTTTTGGAGCTGAGATCAGGGTCTATCTTATTTTCGATATTTTCGGAGGTCCAGATTTTTTTCTTCAAACTTTTAGTTTTTCAGGATATCTAAAATGTTTTCCATACATACAAGTTTAGGTATATATTTTTGTAATATATTTGTTTTTTAAGCTTTTTCACTCATCACTCATACAAAAATTATATAAAGTTTTATAAAAGAAACAACTCAGCAAAAATAAGAGGAAATAAGGAAAATATATTCCGAATTTTTTCCGTATATTTTACCCAAACAATTTTCCGGATATTTAAAATATGACTTGGATGATATACAGCTGCGATATACCTCATTGCTTCTACCTCATAGAAATCTTTTAAATACCCCAAAAAATGTTTTATAATTTGGTTGACACTTTTGTTAAAATTATTTTATTTCTTAAGTGAGTTGATAAAGTTTTGTACATGAAAGAATGTCTTGATATATTTCTGTGTACTGCAAATTATGGGGAACTAATTTGTCCTCAACTTAATTTGTCCTCAACTTGAGGAAAAACTTTGTTTTTCCTCAAGTTGAGGACAAATTGCTGCTTAGCTATTCTCAAACAATAGGATGTGTGAATCAAACCACCCTTGAACATAGAGATGTTTTGAAATTCATTTTGTTTATACCATAGGCAGTGGTATCCATACCAACTTTTTTAGTTATAATTAAGAATATACTAAAAAAAAGTTAAGAAAAAGTAGCCTTCCCAACTTTAGTGACCCTCCTGGCCTTGGGGAGGTGAATTAAATAACAAAAAAACTGGCTGACATACATACAATATGCATAACATTAATAAATGCAGAGTTATGCATTTTGGACATATTAACAATCAGTCAATGCATTCAGTCACAATCATACTCTTGATGGATCAACAGTTGAATGAATCCTTGGAATTATTGTTTTTAATGATTTAAAGATCAAATTTCAAGTTCAAGTAGAAGTTTAAATCGCAAACTTCATGGCGAACTCAAAAATGCTTTTTAGGTGCTGCAGACTAGTTATAAAAAAAAACATTACATACATTTGTCTACACATAGACTTATAAGGATAAGGTTAACCTAATACAGTCTTAACTATCTTAACCAGCTGCACCTGTGTCAATATAAAAGAACCTGATGTAGTTAATGCAGCTCTCCTTTTTAAATTTAGATTCTTTTTGAGATTAAAAATTAGATTAAATTTAGATTCTTTTTGTAAATTTAGATTTTTCTGTAAGTTGAACAGGTGAAAAAACAAGTGATTCTTTTCGCTCTGTAAATAAGAAGAAGAATGAAAGAAAATTTTTTTTTGAATAATTTTGCTATACTTATAAATCTTCTTCTTTTTTATCTTTTTTTTGTTCAATTTTCAAGACATTTTAAGACTTTTTTAAACTTGATTCCATATTATATTTTTCTCATTAAAAATATTTCCTTTTTTTTTCATGATAACTACGACAAAAATAATGATGACAAAAATTATCAAAATTTAGTTGATGTAAAATAATTTTTTATTTTAGGTTAATGAATATTGCTGTACTAGTAGTCAAAATATTTTTCAAGCAAATAATAAATATTGATTTGAAAAGTTAGATAATAAAATAGTATATTATCTATTGTTAACAGTTATATAAAAAATTAAGCATAAAAATTAATTAACTTTCTTTAATCCAAGTCCAAAACTTAATAAATATTATAAAACTTTATATATTATGAAACTTTTTATGTTGAAAAATCAATACTTAACATTAAAATGTTTGAAAATGTTTGTTTTTTTAAGGATATCACACTGAAAACATGTTTATTGACAGGCTACACAGATCAAGAATATGCAGATCAAGAAAGAAAGTTTGTTGCATTTTTTTATTTGTAACAATATTATATGTGTATTTTAAATTTTTTTTAAATATTATTGGTCACATGTCCAAGTAAAGTTTAACCCTAATAGATCTGTGTGGTTCCACATGATGCAATTAAATAAAATTGTTTAGAAAATTAGGGAGGTTGGTAACTGTAAACATTTTTGCAAAATTATATATTTTAAGCACCACACATATTTTGTTAATTTCAAGAGTCTATATTTTGATATTTTGTATATTATTAATCTATTTTGTATATTATTAATCTATTTTGTATATTATTAATCTATTTTGTATATTACTGATCTATTTTGTATATTATTAATCTATTTTGTATATTAATAATCTATTTTGTATATTATTAATCTATTTTGTATATTATTAATCTATTTTGTATATTATTAATCTATTTTGTATATTATTAATCTATGGTACATCAATTGAAAATAGATGTATATAATCACCCATAAGTTACTATATGTATGTTTGTGTTCTGTGTGAACTCTGGCGTAGTATTTGCTTTCCCAGAAGTTACGAAATGTATGTTTTGTTTTGTTTGAAACGCTAGTGTAGTGTTAGTCTCCAGTGAAGTGTTAGCAACACGTTAGTTACCAACTAGTGACTACAACTTATAACATACTTTCACCTTAATTTCCAGTACTCCTTTAGATATAATGTTTTTCTTAATGCATATCCAAATTTCCTGTTCAATGTTCCTATTTAGAATAAACTTCTTTTAACTACTTTAAGTCAGTTTCAGGATCATCATGATCACTTTACTACGGGTATCATAAAGTCCAGTACAACCTCATTCATGGGTTTTTGCTTGTGCCTCCTTTATAGTGACTATACACCTCTTCCTGTTATTTTCTAATTAGGGTTTAGCCCTAAAACTGAGTTTAATGGTGTTGAGTCAGGCTAGTAGTAAGGTTGTCTTGTAGTAAGGTTTCTTGAACTCTATAGTAGCTCTCAGAGAGACTGATTCCAGCAACAGCTGTAAAGTATCAGAGTATTAGCAGTGCTATAATGTGCGTGGATGGTGTCCCTTTAAGTGCTTTTGGTCTGCATTTTTGAGGCCACCTAAGCAGCCCTAAAAAATGACTTTTGGTTAATTGTTTGAGGTGCTTTATTTATGATTGCGTCAAGTTCTCCTTAACCTTAAATATTGCCAAAGTACTCAAAAATATTAAACATAAAAGCGATCACTAACACCTAACTGTTTCTTTCTATTTTTTACAAATGTTTGTGTTCTTCAATGTAACTTTTCATCAGTTAAATCTTACCTCTCTTATCAGGCTTACTTGTGAGGCTAGTTTGAATTTGGCTGATAGTTAACTTTATGGTTTGTTTTTCTGACAACTTTAATTACTCCTTTTTGTCTTGTCTCTGACCCTAGCTTGTGTTCAGGATCTCCTTGCTGACTGAGATTCTTTTTCTTGGTTTTTTTTGTGACCTATTGTTAGACATCCAAATCACTCCAGCTTCTGTTGCTAAAGTCTTTACTCAATTAAACTCTTCTCTTGACAACATTCCTGTCTTAGTCTTACAAAAGCGTAAGAACTCTCTTCAACTCTCTTTAAGTTGTTTAATATTCTTGACTGAGTTTTTCTGCCTGCTGGAAAATGACCACTCTGACCTAGAGAGTGACCAGGGTTCCAGTCCTGGATAAAAATGGGAACTTTTTACAAACTTATGCAATGCATTTACTATTTATTAAGTACTGGTATATATGTGTTTTTTTTTAACTAATTCACTTCCGAGCAACCATTATTAAATTATGAGTTACTAGCAAACAAAGGATAGGGTTAAAGCGAAAGGAAACTGTTAACTGAAGACTTAAAAAGTTGTAGGTTGTATGGTCAGGAAAACATGAAAATGAGTGAGAGTTTTAAGTTTTTGTTAATGTGTGAAGAAATAAACTATATGAATAAATAATTTTTATAGCATGGAGATAAAAAAATGCAACTTTGCTGAATGACAAGTTAAATAAGAATAAGTTTTGGTTGATTGAACTAGAGATGATAACTCGTTAGAGCAGCGACCATGATAGTATTTGTAGAAAAAAGAAAGAGATGCAACCTGACAACTATAGGAGAGTGGCTTAAGCTTGGTAGATAAAGCAGGTCTACATTTACAGTGTGCTTTTACACTTTGTCTGAGAGTGAGAGGGTTGTTATTTGGTCAATATAGGAATGTCAACAGTATTGCAATAACTGTTTGCATAAACTGTGTTTTGTTGGAGTTAAAATCCACAACCTGCTGCATGCCTTAAGCTGTTACAGAAGGGAGATCAGATTAAAGATCGGCTTTT
>NC_088924.1:25347500-25442500 GCF_038396675.1 Hydra vulgaris | reverse complement strand
TGAAAAGTAAAAATTAAAAAAAAAAATTCAAGTAAAAAAGTTTCATATCTTTCCTAATCTAAAACAAAACCATAGCTAAAACAAAAACATATGTAACATGTGTTACATATTGTATGTTTCCACACAGTTTTGCTTGAACTTTAAAAGGTTCTCTAAAAGTTGTCAAAAATTGTGCATATTAAGAAAACATTTTGCTAAATAGCATAAAACCTTTCTCAAATTAAATTTAAATATTTTCTCTGCTTGTTAATTTTAAATTTTAAAATAAAATAAAAAAATAAATTAACTTCATGCCTTTAAATTGCTAGCTTTCATGCCTTTAAATTGCTACCTTAAAATGCTAGCTTCAGTAAATAAAGCAAAATAAAATCAATACAAAATTATTAGAAAAAAATATTCTAAAAAATTAAAATGCAATTATTAAACCAAAAAACGTTTATTTTTGAAAATTAAATAACGAAATATTTATTTGATATTTAAAAACTCCTATTTTGTTAATAGTGTCAATTGATATACAGTTGATCTTGCCAATATCAAAACTAAAAGATGGTAATAACAAAACTGCAATATTTTATTTAACTAAAGTAAGGCTGCATAATCTTCAGTTCTCTCTAAAGTGTTTAAAAATTGCTTGACTGGTTCTTGTTTTCCTGCCTGCTGGAAAATGGCATCTGTTATTCCAATTTTCAAAAATCTCAGGAGAACACTCTGACCCCTCAAGTTATTGTCCAATCAGTCTTCATTCTGTTATGAGCAAGAACTTTAAGTCTTTGATCAAAAAACTTCTCACACCCCATCTTTAATCAAATAACTTACTGTCAGACAATCAATATGGTTTATGATCCTCTTACTCTACGTCTGATTTGCTTCTGTGAAGCGGAGAGGCTAGGGTTATTCCTCTTGACATATCTAAGACTTTCAACAAAGTTTTGCATGCTGGTCTTCTCCATAAGCTTATTTCATAAGGTGTATCTGGGAAAGTTTTTGAGGTTATCAAATCATTTCTTTCTAACCGCTTTATTAAAGTCATCCTCGAAGACTCACACTCTTCTTAGTTTTTAGTAACTTCCGGGGTACATCAAGGATCTATTCTTTGTCCTGTTTTATTTCTTATCTACATTAATGAAACCTTACATCTAAAGTAGCTCTTTTTACTGATGACTCAACTTTATATTCCTGTCTTGACAAAAAGTCTTCTCTCTTTTGATTGCTTAGAACAGGCAGCTGATCTTGATTCTGATATCACTTCTGTAACAAATTGGGGTTATAATTTCACAGTGGCTAGTAAATTTAACCCTGACAAAACTCAGTTATTTACTGGAAACAACTATCGCAATACTGTTGGCATTTCTATATTAATGAATGGCAACCTTCTCACTGAGCTCTCTTCTTTACGTCCTCTTGGAATAATCGTTTACTACTGACCTTTCATGGAAACCATATATACAATCGATTGCTAAATTAGCATCTGCTAAGGTTTCTTTTCTTTATTGCGCTCACCATTTTTTCTCTCCTGATTCCATTCTCTACCTCTACAAATCTCTTATTCGTCCCTGTATGGAATACTGTTGTCATATTTGGGCTGGTTCTTCTAATGATGCTCATTATCTTCTCAACAATTTGCATTGTAAAGGTAGTTGGACTCGCTCTATATGCTAATTTTGAGCCTCTTTCCCATCGCCATTAAGTTGCATCTCTATCTCATTTCTACAAATAATATCATGGTCGCTGCTCAAAGGAGCTATCATCTCTAGTTCCATCAATTGAAACTCATTCTTGCTTGACTTGTCATTCAGTATAGTATCATTTTTGCGTTGTATCTGCCCTTGTATGCTCTAAAAAGTTTTAATCGTCTAGTTTTCTCTGCACTTCAACCCTTTGGAACTCTCTCCCATCTTCATATTTTCCTGATTCATACAACCTTTAACTTTTCAAGACTTCTGTCAACCGTTTCTATGCTCTATAACTATATTCTTTTTTTTTTCAAGTAACTCCCAACTTAATAGTGGTTGTTTGCAGCCTTGTCGGGAGTGCATCAGAATAAAAAATAAAATAAAATTAGGTTGTCTTGATGATCCAAAAGTTAGTCATATTTATAGTTGTAGCAAATTATATTTGTAAGAACAGTTGTCTAGCCTTAACTAGACAACTGTTCTACAATTATTACAATCGTCTTATAATTAATCTTAATATTAACAAAATCAACAGTTGATATTGATTGACGCTTTTAAAAAAATAGAGGTTCTGTATCTTCTTAAAAACCAAGTAAATAGTTTATTTTTAAAAATAAAAGTTTGTTGCTTTAATAATGGTTTTTTTAGAGTTTTGTTTTCTAAATTTTTTTATTGTCTTTTTATTCTGTTTTATTTATTGAAGCTATCAATAATTTAAATGTTTTTTAAATAAATTTTTTCTTCAAATTAATTTAAAGAAAAAATTTTAGAACCAACTTTGACCAATATAAATGTTCATAAATATTTTTATTAGTGTGTGTGAACAGTCTGAGTGTAAGCATTAGAATGTCTAAAATTTACAGATTGCTTGCAATTTTTAATTTAATATATAGTTAATTTATTTATTTTAGTTTCATAACTTATTGTTTTTTCTTTAAAAATATGTAGCTATAATAACTCATGTGAGTGCTTCAATTTCTTTATCAATGTTTGTTCTTGAATATTGGACTTGTGATAGATTTTGGTACATATTTGGTTTTTGTAGGTAAAATATAATTTGTTATATTTCCTAACTAATTATAATAATTATATATATATATATATATATATATATATATATATATATATATATATAATTTTGACGTTTTTTTATGTAAGACTATTATTCTAATTTGTTGAGTTATCCATGTATTATAATTTAGAAAGGGGTAGTAGTTTATTATATTGTGTTGGCTTATTACAAGGACAATGATTATAAAAAATCATTTTGGACATTTTAAAATTTAATTAAAAAAACTTGTTGTAAAAGTATTCTACAAGAATATGAGTTTATTAATTTTAAGCTGCATTGAGTTTGTTAAAACTCTTTTCTTAGACTTGGAGTTTGCAGAAGCTCTAGCTTTCAGTGAGCTGGTCACATTTAAAAATAAAATATTTAAATAAAAACTAAAAATTTGTAAATGGTTCTAGGCAGGGCTGATGACCCGGGTTTTGAAGTAGGGGGGGGGAGGCAATTGTCAATTTCTAAAAAGTTTTCCTCTATATCTAGAAATTTCTTTAAAAAAAAAAAGTCCCGTAGAAAAAAAGTGAAAGCAGGGCTAATACCCCATTTTTCCTTATTAAAATTATTATTACATTATTTATTGCTTCTTTCTCACAAAAAGTTAAATTTATACTTTTTTTTTTAAATGCTTTTAATATTTATGGAATAATTAACCAACTTGTGTCTAATGATATTGTCAATGCACTATGCATATCGTCTTGTGAACTAAATTAATCTAACTTATCAGGTTATTATACTAGGTTGCATGACTTAAAAATTTTACAATAAAATCTTGTTTTTAACAAGGGAACTATTCAGACAGTTGGAATGATAAAAAGTTTTTTTTTTTAAACATAGTTTTCTAAAATAAGTTTAACAGTAAAAACTAATTAATTTAACATAAAAAAAAGATATATATAAAAAATAAAAATTTTTTATTCTTTAACTCTGCAGTTAATGTAAAATTAATAAACTATTTTTTTTGTTCTGGTTTTTGAAAATAGCTTTTTTTTATTTTATTTGTTTCTAACACTTGTTTTTTGTGTTTGTTTTTTAGCGCTTTTCCCGCATCGTTAGAACTGGTCACACTCATGTTATTTATGATTTGCAAAAAAAGATATTAAAATGTTTAGTAATAAAACATTATGGTAGTAGAATAGTGCGAACTTTTATAAAAATGCGCAGGTCATTTAAAGTTTGCTTTCTCTTCGCCTTAAACAGAACGTTTTTAATGTTTTTACTTTCACCAGTTTGTATATATTTTAAATAAATGTTTTATAAAGAGCATATAAAATGTTAAGAGAAAAAGAAAAATATAAGTTATAATATATTTTTAAAGAAATTATGTCTTAAATAAAATGTTATTGAACTAAAAAGTAGAAGTTATATAAATTGAATTAAAAAAATTTTTAATTGAAGTTTTTAATCATTCTCAAATTGAAAATCAAAATTCTCAGAGTAATCACTATTACTCTGCTCCACCTCTCTAATAAGACTGTTTGAATTTTTAGAAAAACTACTTTTATATTTTATATATCTTCCATAAAGTACGTACGAAGGTATGGGGAAGGAGGTGTTGCCTAAAAAAAGTACAAATGCGTACAAGGTAAAAGGTGGTGTTAGAAACAGCGAGTACGTACACGGTTTGACTCTCTTGTTTTTTGTCTCTCTTAAAATATAATTTCTTTTTTTAACAAAAGCATTGCGTTTCACGGGTTTAAAAAATCCGCCTACGTACTTTATGGATAACCCCCACCCACGCCACTCTCCTCCCCCGGAGGTTATTTAAGCGTTTGTTTTGTAAAAGTTAATTTTGGTTGAGCGAAGCCTACGCTTTTGCTTTAGTGTGTTTTTTTTTTAAATTCTGTTAAACTAGGTACAAGTAATTGCAAAAAAAATTGCTGATGCTTTGAGTATTAGAAAAAATAAAATGTTATACAAATAAGACGTTTTTGTAAAATTGTTAATTTTCAAACTTCTATTATCTCATCTTAAATCTAACAACTAACTCTCAAACAATCATTGTGGCTTTTGATCATCTCGTTCTACAGCTGACGTGTTAGATGTTATAGCAGAAAGGTTCTATTGTACATTATATGGAAGCAGCGAAGAAAAGACTATTTCTCTTGACATACCAAAAGCTTTCAATTAAATTTCTGCCATTTTTTAAAAGTTATTGAGTTATTTTCTTTTAACCACAATATTAAAGCTGTCATTGAAGGACAACACTACGGAGTGGCGATGTTTCGTTTAACATCGTTAAATACGTCGATGCATCGAAACACGCATCGTTAAATAATGCATTGAACATCCATCATCGTTAAACTGCATCGAAAGATTGGATCGTTAAACAATGCATCGAAAGAATAAAAATAAAGTTTATAAAACAGTTAAATTCAAAACTAAAATCTTATTTGGTTATTGTTATTTGCTAGTGTGCTACAGTTATGGAATAAAAAATTTACAGAGAAAAAAAAATTGTTCACATATTCTTCTAACATGCATTTTCTTTATCTGTCTTAGGTTTTTCTTATATTAACAAGTTTTTTCAACTTTGTATGATAATTGATTTGTTCTCCATCACAAAAGGTATTTCCAACTGTGTAAAACACTCGTTCAGAGGAAGCTACTGAAATTGCCAATATTCTCCTTGATTGGAGGAAAAGCTTTGAGAAAGCTACTAGAATTGCCAATATTCTTCTGGCAAAGCGGGCAAGTTTGGGATACTTAAATGATTGGTTCTTCCAGTAACGAAGTATATACTCGTTATTGGCAATCAATGTTGTTGTTAAATAGCTTTCTAACACTGCCTTAATCTCCGTTAAAAATCTTCAAGCTTTCACAAGTATCCAGTTATTTTGTTTTCTGAGGCTGTGTCTGTGTCTTGTGTTTCATCAATGAAGTATTGTGATGTGTTGGTGAGGTGTTCTTAAGTTTGACCTTTCACATGTTAAACTCAGATTCCTTCAAGGATATCTTGGTTATGTTGTACCTTTCCCCAATGTAATGCAATCTTGATCATTTGTAGCGTGGATCTAACATGATTGCATGTGCGTATTCTAAAACTGTAACTCCATATTCGGGAAACTTGTCATTTATTTTCAATAAGTAATAATCAGCGACCTCTTTTATTATGGGATTGGATGGATTTTGAGTGGTTTAATCTCCACTTTATCTGGTATTTTGTTAAATAGATTTTGTGAAACATCTTTTTCTGCTACTATTTTGATGACAAGCAGTAGCTTATTAATTGATTGTAATTGGTAGATCTGACTGTTTCATCTGGTTGAGCACCTATTAACTAGTTTTTTTATTGTAACATCTAGAATTCTTGACACTTCGATAATTATTAAATCCTTTAAATTCTGAGAGTGATTGAAGAAGCCAATCAATCTTTATCAATAAGTGTCCTGTTATATTAAGGCATTTAAGTTAACGATTTACGATTAACAATATATTAAACAACCTATTCAATTTAATGATTTACGATTAATAATACATTGGACAATCTATTTAAATTTACGATTATCAATACAAACAATTTATTTACTTTTTCTTATGTGAAAAGGCATTATAAGGAACATAGTTGTAAATCAAAAAACCACTAATATAAGTAATTTTTGCATTTTATATATTATTTTTATAACACATCGTTAATCGTTCAGGTACATTTTTGTTCGATTAACCGTGTTTGATGCATTGAACAACTCATTGCGTTCAATGTATCGGACACGATGGGTTGTTCGATGCATCGATCACAATTAATCAACGCATCGTTAAACAATACATCGCCGCTCACCAGACAACGCTCATTTTTATTTCCAGTCATTTATTTGGTATCACAAGGTCATCCTTTGTCCAATTCTGTTTCTTATATATATTAATAACCCTCCTGACAATCTTTCAATTAAAGTGGCTCTATTTACTGACGACATAACTATATACTCTAGTCATGTCGAAGAGTCATCACTTTTTGGTTGTTTAGAACAGGCAGTTGATTTGAAGCAGTTGAAGTGGAAGAAGCAGTTGAAGTTTCACCAGTCACTTCCACCAGACTTCACCAGTCTGGTGGAAGTGACTGGTGAAGTGGCTGGTGGAAGTGGCTGGTGAATTTTTATCAAAACTTTACTGTTTATAATTATTTCAATATTGTTGATTTTCTTATAATAATTAATGACAACACTCTTTCTGACTAATCTACTCTACGTCTTCTCGGATTTTCCTTTAGTAATATCCTATCATGAGAATTTGTATATAACCCATTGCAAAGTTAACATCTACTAATGTTGTTTCTTTATCGTACTGCCATTTTCTTACTCCTGATTTATTATTATCTGTATAAATCTTTTATGTGTCCCTGGATAGAAATCTGTTGTCACATTTGGCCTGGTTATCCGTAAAATTTATAATGAATGTAACTAGACCTGCTCTAGCTTCCAAGTTTAATCCTTTGCGCTATCGTCGTGAGGTTGCATCTCCTTCTTTTTTCTAAAAATACTATCATGGTTGCTGCTCAAACGTGCAACCAGTTTATTTTATAATTGTTCTTTAAAACCAAAACTCAATATCGCGTTACTCGTCTCGTTCAGTAAAGTTGCATACTTATACTGTAACCGTTTCTTCATGCTCTAAAAACGTTTTTCATTTAGTTACTATCCTCGCACACCAAATTATTAATTTGCAAAAGTATTAACTTGCAAAGTATAACAATTTTATAAAGTTTGACTAGACTTTAATAAAAGTAGTTAAATGTAACCATTAAATAAGGTTTGTTTAAAAAGATTCTACAAAAAAAGCATATAATAGTGGTGCAAGTGATGTTGTTCTATCACAATGCATTCTTATATATTATATTTGTTTGTAAACTTCAATATAAAGTTGGTAAAAAATCTTTTCTCATCTACAAAAAAAAAGTAATAATCAAATGTTACATCGAATTTTTTTGTATCAAACTTTTTTTGTGTATATAGATCAAGCTTATTATTTTATATTATTTTTATGCAATAAAAGCTTAAATAGCTTGGAAAATATTTTTATGCAATAAAAGCTCAAATAGCTTGGAAAAAAGAAATTCGTCAATAGTTCCTAGAATGTCTCACATATGATGCAAGAATTCAATGAACTCTTGCATCATATGTGAGGCAAGATAGAGACTTGAACAAATCCAAGCACCATGGTATAATTAAATGGTATAATTGTTCCAAGCATCATGGTATAATTGCTTTAGGCATCGTGTTTCAAGGAACTTCAATTTATGACGTAATGTATTGTTTAAAACTTTTAGTCCATAGATTAAAATACGGTTGATATAAAAAATAATTGTATTACCTGTTTACTAATCAGCTCAGAGTAAAAATGTACAATATGACAACATCGAATTCGAACTGTATACACATTTTCTTAAAAAATTTTTAAACTAAAATGCCTAACAAAAAGCAGAAAATCAGTAACACAAAAAACCATAACGAAATACTTTTTTTGTGTAGTATAACTACAAACTCAAGCCTTGCAAAAAAAAAAAATTTTTTCTGCTTTTCGTAACTTTTGCATTACATCAGTTGTCAGGGCCAACGACACGTGTTTTGAATTAAAAGTGGGAGAAGTTATTGCCTCCCTAGCTCATCGTGTCGTCTGTTCAGGTTATGATGCCGGTAATCAAAAACTAGATTAATATTTTTTTTTCGATTTACAGGATCCACAACCATTGTTTCCAAAAGTTTAGTTTTATTATCTGTTTTGTTTAAATAAAACGATAAGCTCAATCATAAAGTTAGATTCAAGCATTGTCTTGAACCGTAACCAACTGTTTTGTTTTAATCTCTAGTTATTCAAAAAAGTGTTTTGAAAACCGTCTGAAATGGTTGCGGAGTGCAGGCGTTGCTATGCAAAATAAAATCACTGTGGCAAGCTACAGTGACTTTTTTTGCAAAAACACTATCTCTCACAAATATTACATTGAGACGTAAGATAAAGTCGTGTAACGTTGACACATCTTTCAAAAATACATATTTTCTCTTAACGTGACAAAATTATTTTGATGTAAAATATTTGCACGTGTTTACCAATCCTGTCATAAACTGATATAAATTTAATTCGTCATGTGATTTTATTGATAAATAATTAATGTAGTTGTTTGCTTACAACTGTCAATGGTACCCTTTATGTGAGGTATCATTGACATTGATATATTTTGTGCCGTAAATGTTAATTTACATTGTGAGATGTGAAATTATTGTTGCAGTTATGATAAACAAAAGAAAATATTTTAAATATTACTACCAACCTACATTTTTGTTTTAAAAATTAGCAGCATTAACAAGTTGTAAAATTGAATTGAAAATGTAATGAAATTTATTTAATATTTATTTATTTGAAAAATATCAGTTAGCTTCGGTTCTAATAGTATCTAGTAATAAGATCTAAAAAAAGTATGCTAATTTATGCTCAAAAATATTTTTTCTTAGAATTGTCAAACTATTAAGTTCTACAACACATTAATGACTCATCAACACAATATCTGACTCCAACCAAATCTCGCAGCGTTGAAATTTTTTGCTGGATTGCTTTGTGACAGTCGTTTTGGTGTTTGGTTTTTACATCTTAAAGTTCTGCTGATCTTAAGAGTATTATGCAATATTATTAGGTATGGATTTAAACTTTCTGCAAGTGTCGATTTTTAAATTTATTGACATTTGATGTACATTTTTTTTTAAGATTAACTTTTAGTGTTTGCTTTGTTTGATTCCATTTCATGTAACCATCAAATATACGACGTTACGCCAACTTTTGCTTGATTTTTGGCACATAGGGTGACTTAAACATTCCTGTTAATGTTGAAATATGCGTTTGAATAAAAAATCCTACAAAAAAATCTTAAATGCGTTATATTTAGAAACAAAATCATAAAAACACATGTAAAATGATATTACAGTATGGTTTTACTTTTCTTTTAACTAAATTTTTTCAGCAGCAATAAAACTAAAGAATAATTTATTTATGCTCGCTGTATTGAGTTGTTACTTATACTAACTATGTGAATAAAAATAGTTGTACTTGTTTATTTAATATCTGGCCACAGCATCTGTTAAAGTAATTTAAACAATAATTAAAGCGTGACGGGTAAAAACATTTAATCTAACACATGTCAATGTTACCCACATGTTAAAATAACCCTTACTTTACCTTAATAAATTATATTATGGGATCATATCAATAATTTTTCTTTGTTTTACTTGTTTACAAAACTTTGTTACAAAATTATGAGCGTTATTTACAGCTACTGCTTCAAGTTATTTACAGCTATTGCTTCAAGAAGGAACAATAAAAAAAACTTTTTTTTATTCCTCTTTTACCGTTGTGGCCAGTTAGTATTTAATAAATAGTAATATAAAAATTAATATTAAAATGTGCCCAATTGAATAAAATAATGAAGCGTAATTAATACAACATGTTAATAGTTATAATTGGCAAAAGAAAATTTATGTTTCTCATTCTTTATAATCTAGTCAGGCGAAGAAAAATACAGTAGAATCCCGTTGACTCGGACTCTGAAGGGGTATATATATTGTCCGACTTATCAAATGTCCAAACTAAGCAAAGTTTCGTTATCTCGGACTTTTTGAAAATATCCGATTTATTAAGATTTTTAAACTTATCGAATGTTCTTCGATATATAGCTATTATATACATATGTATAGAATTGCATAATCTTATGTGAAATATATATATTTTCATATATAAAACATACTATAATATAAAAAAATTCCGAAATTGATGTTTGTTTCAGTGACTCGCAGTCGAATTTTTTTTCAAGCAGCTTTGAAGCATTCAAAACTCTTCCAATTTTACCATTCAAAGTAAACATTAAAAAATTAACAAGGGTTTTTGCATTGAAAATTGCATTACAAACTACTTCAGTTGTTGGCTTTGTTACTTATCCATCAGTCGTTTCATTTCCTTCTACTTCTTGTATTTCTTTGCCAACTACCTCAATGATATCTTAAAAATGTTCTTTTATTGTCAAAAATCCTCCTGAAGCCAAAAACGACCTGATTATACTTAACCATATCTAATGCTATGAACAAGCATTTTTATAGCATTAAGTATGGAGACTGCATTTGTTTTTCGTTATCAATAGCATTTATGATCTTTTAGAACTATATTAGTATGGTACTTCCAATTCAACTATCGTATGACTATCGTATTCTGATCCATCGGCTGCAAACATGAAGTTGCGTTATGGGGAAAAAAGTAAAATGTGACCAATTTAAAACTCTCAATAACCGGTGGGTGGTACAATTATCAATAACCAATTCTACCTTACAGCCTTCTAATGCAAACTTTCTGTCTTTTTCTCTGACCCACTCCTCAAATAGTTCAGAGATCATCCAGCTCTTTTTTTGCGTACACTAATTCCTTTAAAGCAACGGGTTTGTTTGATTTCCCAATAACAAACAGTTTAAAATCAGCCTAAATTTTATTAGCTATGAAATTAGGATTTTATTTGCTTTTCATGCAGTGCGTAGTTTTATACAGTGAGTGGTTTAATTCAGTGGGCGGTAATGAGCCACTGGATTTCAGTTGGACTTTAAAAAATTAAAATAAAAGAATTGGAGTGATAAACTATTAATTTTGGGCAATGGAATGGAAATGAGAGTTTTATGATTAATATGTCTTAGATAAATGACTGAAAAAATGTAATTATCAATTAAAAATTTAATGCAAGGTAGGGAGGGGGCGGGGTGGGGGGTGTTGGGAGTTCAAAATATTTTGGGCTTTTTTTTTGACTTCCGAAAACATTGTATTTTTTTCTTTTGATCATCCAGATAATGTTTGCTTTGGAATGCCATATTTCTTTGATATAGATACAGATGATTCTCCTTTGTCGAGTTCTTTTAGTACTATGTATTAAGACAGACAACAGAAAAATACATAATAAAAAAACAACTTTCGACATATTTAACAAAATTTAATCAAATATTAACCGAATCGAAGATGTAAATGATTAAAAATGTTGTTTTATTTACTAATATATTGAAAATGTTTAGTGTATTAAATTATATTTGACACAGAAGTATTTAATTTTCGAACGTTTTGAACTTTTATATAATAATCATTAATAAATAGAATTTAATCAAAGCTTAACCGAATCGAAAATATTAGTGAACGTGTTTAGTAATGTTAAATTATATTTAACGCGAAGGTATTTTATTTTCGATGGTTTGAAGTTTGGATATTTTTATTGAAGTATTCGAAGTTTTGTTCTTATATGCAATTTAAAATAAAAACTCCAAGTTAAGGGAAGTTTTTTGCCGAAGGAAACCCATAAAACAGTACGAGTTAGCTAAGGGTTCAACTTAAGCAGATGATTTTAGTAAGTTGATGAAGAAAGCTCAACGGGGATTTTAAGTCCGTCCAACTAATTCAGGGTGCTCGTTAGTGAAATCAACTAAGAAGAAAAAAATTGAGCTTTTCAAAGCTGTATTGCTTATTTATTACGGTTCGGTTATTTTAACATAAAATGAAAAACTGCATTGTGGGATTTTATCTAATTTCAAACAACGTGAGCCGAGTGTATATTCTTTTAAACGAGGTGTCGCATTGAAGACAAGATGGCAGAGCAGGTCATTTTTCTTCCCTCTTTGTTTTGGTGTAATAAACAAGATTAAGTGATATATTCTATTATCTTGTCAAGGAAAAAGTTTTCGTTTCATGGAATTAGTGTTTTTTTCAAGTAAATTTTAAAGTTTTTATTTATAAAAGTAAAAAGCCTCTTAAATAGATCGTTGTGCAAAAATCCTGTATTTTGTTCAAAATAAAATTAAAGTGGATTATGTTGCTGCTTTAAAAGTTATTAAAGTATCATATTTTTATAAAGTTAAAATTGCAATAAAGCGGTAGTACTTTTTTAAGTAATTCACCGTAGCATCCATACTTTTATTTTATACCAGACTTAATATTATTAATGTGTTAAGTTTTTATGTATTTACTGATACTAAAAGAAATTAAATTTTTCATTTGTCATTTGTAGAACGAAAGGGCGTTTCAAAAGCAAGCAGCCATCTTCCTGAACAAAAAAAGGGTTGTCGCAAAAACAACCAAAAATAAAGAACTTCGCTATGTGAGAAATGTTGGTTTAGGATTTAAAACACCAAGGGAGGTATAGAATATTTGTATTTTTTGTTGTAATATTATTTAAATTTTTAACAGAGATGACTTTAGTGTTTTAATTTGCAGTCATTGCGTATATTTAAATTAGATTTTTGAAGTACTGCATACCTTGTTATTTTTAAATTAAACGACTGCAAGGTCCAGCAGAGCTTTGGTTATATTTTTGGCCATTGACTTTTCCTAAAGACTTGCAACATTAAATTAAAACTATAGCATACCTTCAGGGTACACTTTCTGGTCATCCTGATAAAACTTGGTTTACAATCTTTAATTTGCTATTTCTAATTGAGTTCAGTATTTTAAAAAAATGCATAATATTGAAATAATAAATAATAATGATATTTATAATTAATATTTCAAGATATTGCAGTCTCAATGAACAAAAGCACATAAAAAGACTTAATTTTGGCTGATAAACTGTAAAATGTTATTTAAATTTTTAATATCTTAAAAATAAATATAATTTATAAGTCAGGAATTCATCTTTAACTTTAATCTATATTTCTGATACAAGTTAATGTTGTAATATATTATAAATGCTTTTCAGTTATCTTATTTTTGAAATTGTTCAGTTAGCTGTGTTTAAAGTTTAGAAAAAAATTCTTTCTTAGAAATACATTGGTATGTCTTTTCCTAATTACAATACCTCTGTAATTTGTTTTAAGTCGCTGTGATATGTAACTTTTAAATGGCAACTATCTATATATCAAAAATCTCTTATTTAAAGTGTTATTTCCCCTATAACTTTTTATTACAAAAATTTTACTTTAATACATGTTAACAAGAACAGGTCTAAAATGATTCTTTAAGTGCACTCAAGTAATTCTTCAAGAATATGTGAACATTAAAAAAAGAGTTTTAAATTGTTTTGGTAAAAAAAGCATTATCTTGACTTAATGTTAAATTTAGTTATGAAATATTTGTCTGTAATTATATAGCCTGGAAGAATTAAAAAATAATTTTAAACTTAAATAAGCTTCAAGTTTATGCCCTTATATTTTATAATTATAGTTGTGTTTTTCAACTTCTTGCTGCAATTTATTAATTTAATATTTTTATAATAAATCTCAGCTGTTTCTTTGAAAACATAGTTGTAAAATTTATTCATCTTTTTATTTCAAGATTTATATAAACACATTTTAAGGTTCACTAAAATAGAAGCTTGAATGCCTTTATTTTAAAATTAGGACAGTGAGTGTTTTTTAACTTTATGTGAACCTTTAACTTTAATTTATTTACTCTAGTCGATTACTTGAGTTAAAAACTATTTAACTACTAAGACTAATCACTATTCAAACTATTTGCTAAAAGCTGTATAGTTAAACAATGTTTTGATTTAAATTGCTTTTATAAGTTCTTTTGATGCTTTTTTATGTTAAATATATTTATTTTTTTGTAATTCACCTCCCCAAGGCCGAAAAGGTCACTGCAGATGAGGAGGCTACTGGTGGTTATAACCCTCTCCCAACTATAACTCTGAAACACAAAGCCACTGTGCACAGAAACAAGTTAAGTTCAGTTACTACTGAGCTCAACTTGTTTCTGTGCACTGTGGCTTAGGGACATGGCAGGAATCAAACTCAGAACCTCACGCTAATAAAGCAAGTGTTCTACCCCTACCGCATATATAAAACATAAAATACGCATTTGACAATTGTTTGATCTAATCAGAGAAATATATTACATAGATAAATTAAAAGTTAGTACTCAGCTGTATTTTATGTTTTGTATAATATAGTTAAATATAAATTTGTATAATATAGTTAAATATAAAATAGTTAAATACTTAACTACGACTAAATTTGGAAAAAGAAACGGTCAAATTTAGATGGTATTAGAGTTATGCTTTTAACTATCATTAGTTTTATTGTATTATATAAATACATTATCGTTTATTTCCATATGATGATAAACTTTGTTGATTTTAAATGATTATTTGAATGATTTAATGAGCCTGATGGAAATTCTTACAAGTCGTTTTACTTGAATTGAAGAGCATTAGTGATATTTTTTATTTTGTATAATATAGTTAAATATAAAATAGTTAAATACTTAACTACGACTAAATTTGGAAAAAGAAAGGGTCAAATTTAGATGGTATTAAAGTTATGCTTGTAACTATCATTAGTTTTATTGTATTATATAAATACATTATCTTTTATTTCCATATGATGATAAACTTTGTTGATTTTGAATGATTATTTGAATGATTTAATGAGCCTGATGGAAATTCTTATATGTCGTTTTTAGTTAATTTGAAGAGCATTGATGATATTTTATTTTTTACCTACATTGTTTGATTTTAAATGATGATAGCAAATTCTGAGCTCTCTATTTTATATACAGTATATTTAGTTCTATGTTTTTAGCATTGAGATATAAAATAAATTAGGATTATAATAAGTAATTATAAGCCACTTTAATAATTTAGTGAGTTTAACGCAAAATTAGACTATTGGCTTTTACTATTTAACTTTTTGAATTAAATAAAATTATTAATGAATTTTTAAGATTTTGTGGAATTATAAAATAGTGTTTTTTATTATGCTCCCATATGATAATGTATATTTAAATTTATATTAAATGATTTAATGAGCTCAGTGGGAAACAACTGAATTTTAATTATGCTTAAAGAGCTATGATGAAGTGTTTTATTCTACCTACATTGTTTGAGTTTAATGATAACAATCTATTCTGAGCTCTCAATAAATTTTAATGTTTGTTTTTTTTTTTAATAAAATTTTTTTCGTTATAGAATAATTTATTTTTACTTTAGGCTATTGAAGGAACATATATTGACAAAAAGTGCCCATTTACAGGAAATGTAAGCATCAGAGGTCGTATTTTAACTGGTATCGTTAAAAGTTTAAAAATGAGGCGTACAATAGTTATTCGTCGAGACTACCTCCATTTCATAAAAAAATATCAAAGATATGAAAAACGTCACAAGAACTTAGTTGCTCATATGTCTCCTTGTTTTCTGTAAGTTTGTTTTCTATTAATTTTGTTAATTTTTTATTTAACTCATGAATTAAAATAACTTCTTTTCTTTTTTTTCGCTCTAGGGACGTTGCTTTGGGCGATCTAGTAACTGTCGGACAATGTCGTCCATTGAGCAAAACAATAAGATTCAATGTTCTAAAAGTTTCTAAATCAACAAGTGCCAAAAAATCATTTGATAAATTTTAGATTGTAAATGGTATGAAATATGACTAGTTTTCTGTTGAAATTTTTCTTGTATCCTCCCTATTATTGAGAATCTGTGGTGGTCATTTGAGGGTTAAAGAAATTATATGCTTCTCTCTTTTAATGTTTTTGAAACAGCTATGTTATTTGAAAGCTAAATTAGTCTATGCTTGCTAACAGTTCGTCGTCATTTTATATTCTAGAGCATGCCACTTTTTTGTTAAGTATATAGGGCTAAGCAACTTGGTCGTTCAGGTAAATCTGGTTGGTCTTTGGCTGCATGCGTGATGTCCGTAAATTACATCACGCTTTATGGTGTTTGAGGGTTACACGTACGACGCTTGTCATTAAAGAGTTACTTAGCGAGTTTAAGGCAGAGTTATTAACAAGGCCAAGGATAAGAGTTCCTAAGTCGACCTAAGACTTTTCCTTTGCGTTAACGCCAATTATTAACATTTCTGTAAGTAACAATTGCTGTGACAAAGTACGTGTCAACATAAACCAAGGTTATGCGTAGTAATCAATGAAGTCAATAA
Organism: Hydra vulgaris; assembly: GCF_038396675.1. Lineage (NCBI taxonomy): Eukaryota > Metazoa > Cnidaria > Hydrozoa > Anthoathecata > Hydridae > Hydra > Hydra vulgaris. The sequence goes on along the minus strand of NC_088924.1, from coordinate 25,425,893 downwards.
AAAAATCTTGATGTGTATGAGAGCGTTAAACAAAGAATTGAAACTTCAAATAATTACTTTGTGTGTTTTTATTTTGGAGGCAAACTCCCTAGTTTTTATCCACAAGGCAAGGCCTAAATACTCGCGTGTAATGTGTTCAGCATCGGTCCTGTCTTGCGTATTAATTATGACTCCCAAGGTTACTGAGTCATACACATGGGTACCAAACATTCAAGTTTAGCGTCGCTAAATTTTAAATTTGGTTAAAAATGTAAAACTATGAATAAATCGTTTTCAGTGCTTGACTTGACACGGAGTGATGCATTATTGGAGCGCGCTGAAATCTCGAGAATGTTTTAAATCAGTAGAAACTTAACAAACCGTTAAGTAAAAATCTAGGAAATTTCTAACGATGTAAATTAATATATATAAAAGATATAAATAACTTAACTCTTTCATGTTTTTTTATGAATAAATTAACTACAGGCATAATTTCCTTAGCCAAATGACCCTTTAATGCAACACTTATTTCCAATATCTAAGAACTATGGTCTGGTCTGATGTTATATTTTATCAATTTAATATAATACAGAAAGAAGATGAGAATTGCTCTTTCCAAGAGTAAAATTCCCACACGCATTAGATAAATTTGTGATGGAATGCAAAAGAGCAAAGAGACATTTTAAAACAAATGCTTGAAGAGAGAAATTGTATAGTGAAAAGAATATTCTCACTTTTTTTACTTTAAAAATATTTGTTACATTGGGTGTTCAATAAGTTTTAAAAATAATAAGTCATGTTTGTATTGAAAGAATTTAAATCGCTTCTTTAGATTTGAATTATTTAAGCTGTCCAAACATCGTATGAAAATTGAAAAAATCATTTTTTCAAAAGTTCATTTTTATATCAATAAAATCATAGCAGGTTCCTAATTTTTTCTTGGATTGCCAAAAAATATTTGGCATCTGCATTATATAATCTTTGTTTAAAATGATTCAGCATTACTTTTTATCCATAGCAACGCTTTGATTTTTCCGTTGCTACGCATTTTTGCAATGAAATTATAGCACAAAAGGCAATTAAAACACCTTTATACTGACTTTATAAAACGAAGTATCGCTATTCACTATTGCTTCTTGTTTACTGACTTGATTTATGCGCGTTTATTGCGTACAAGACAGCTATTTGTACTACTTTATGTTCTTGTCAAGGTTATTTGTGACTCTACACCATTTTTTTTTTTTTTGATCTTGTTTAAATAAAAGCGCTATGGATGGATCAAAAAGGAAAATATCGTCAGTAAAGCTTTACCAAATGTAAAATCAAAGTTTCATGAAAACAGTGATAAAAGGGTTTACATTTTTCAAGAAACCGCTGCAATATTTTCAGATTGAAGTTCAATTAAAAATATCCAGACTCCTTCAATAATTTATCGAACAAAAACGTTGTACAGGATCTTTAAGATATAAATGAAGATTTTAACTTTATTATGAGATTTATTTTTCCTAAAAACATAGTTATGCTTCTTAAATGTCTAGAGTGTAAAGATTTTGTAAATTTACATTTTACTTCTTCTAAAAAAGTAAGCCTTAGTATTGGACTAAAAACTTGTTACAATAATTCTTGATGAGAAAATGTTTATTTATTTACTACTATTGCTAAAAAGAACTTTAAAGCAAAACAAAATCATCTAGTTAAAAATAAGTTTGTTTGGCATAAGCCTCTTGACATAAACCCTAATGTTGTAGCATTTGTGAATTGGGTAAAATATTGCCATCAGTTTATATGCCCACGAAAAGGTTCATGGTACGAATTCCAATCTAAAAAATAGTATTGAAAAAATGCCATAAGATTGAATTTTTTTCATTCTAGCTGTTGTAAAACTATCGTACCAATACTTATAGTCATTTCTTCTAATAACTTTCCTAAAAAATGCTTGCATGGAAAAAACAGAGTTCCAATGAATCGCTGAATCAGGTTATACGAAATATCTAAACTAAATACATGTTGAAAGAAATGCTCTAAGTATTAAAATAGGGCTGTTTTAAATTCTATGATGGAAAATAATTTTTAAATAACTTTTTTAATGAGTTTGGAATGACATTTAATAATAATGGGCAAAAGTTAATATAATTACACAAACAAGTCTCGGAAGCATAAAAGTAATGTAACCATGAATCAAAATCAAGAAAAAAATGTTAATTGCAATACAAAATAGTTTTTGTGATCAAAATTAAACATTAGTTGATGTAAGGTAAAAAAGTAAAGATTTTTAAACCTCATTTGTTTACTTTTTTTTACATGCATTTTTCTCAAAATCATGTTTTTTGAGCTGATGACGAAGATATTTTCAAAACTAATTATCAAATTGATTTAAAATTGAATCCACTTATTTATTGTATTAGTATTTACAACGAACACTAGAATAGTCTTTACTGCTTCTCTCGTTTAGTATTTTTTTAAAGATTTTATGCCCTTAATTTAACCCATTTTCGCCCAAATTTAAAAGATGCTAATTTTTTATCTAGTTTTGGACCTTACATAAATCTTTTAGCCTACAACACTACGATAAACATAATATATCACCAGGCAAAATTTCAATCATAAATTTTGAAGGGTTGCTGAAAAACCTTCGTCGTCTTTTACCCCATTTTTTGATCTTTAATGGTTAATAAATAGTTATTAAAAATTTTTTTTAGCTTTCTAATAGTATATAAATAGTATATTATACAATATGAGAATTAAAAAAACAATTGTAAAAGTTGAATACAAATTTTTTTTTCTAATTATTGTACGATCACCTCAAAATGGATAATTGACTTGTTGTAGAGTCAGAGAAACGTGAGGATGTAAGAGAGCTCCAAAGCATTGAAATAGAAGACAGAAAAACAAGTTAATTAAAAGTTTGCAGTAATATCAAAGCGGCTTTGCTTTAGTAAACAAGAATGATGATAGCTCATTTAAGGTGCAACTATCATAGTTTTTGTACAAAGAGAAATATTTGCAACTTTACGGCGATGCACTAGATATATATTATATTTTTTTACATCTCTTAAAGATTTTTTCTAATTTTAACTTAATTATATTGCAGTATAAGATAAGTAGTTGCTAAATTAAAATTTTTTAATACTATAGATAAGTAACAATGCAGAAGCAAGACCTTGCGAAACCTCAAAATTACTAAAAATAAAGATGTTGGTCTTCGAGGATTACTTTAATACTACAAAAGAAATGATTTAATAACCACAACAAATTACCCAGAGACGCCATATGAAGCAAGATTATTGAAAAAAACTAGCATGTCAAATCTGAACATGAGGGTTAAAGAAAAGTGAAGGTAAGTAATTTGGGCTGTAAAGAAAACGAGTCACAAATTTAATTACCTGTGTAAGAAATTCGGAAAGACAAAATTTTTGAGCATTAATGTTAGGGTCAGTGGTGTTAGCCATTCAGTGTGGTAAGCATTATCACAAGTCACCAATAACAACTACACTGAAAGTCACCAATAGCAATTATGTTGGCTGAGTGACCAAAAAAAGGGACCTTATTAATTTGACTAGTAATAACATCCAAAAGAGTTTTGAGATAAAAGAGAACAATAAAAACAAAGAGAAAGGTGATTGAGTAAAAAGTAGGGATGTACCGAATTTGACTTTCAGCTCACTCCAGTTTCGGCTAGAAATATAATATTTCAGACCGGATTATTTACCTTTATTTTTTAAGACATGTAACACAGGTTTTATAAATTTAACACAAATCTCTTTGCTCTACAGGGCAACGAAGAATTATTAGAAAAACTTGGTAAAAAATACAAATTCCTAAACAAAGACAATTTTATCAATAATCAATTATGTAAGGATTTCTATAAGTTTAAGATTATTGTGGCGCAAAAAGTTACGCTCCAGTTTTGGGCAATAAACAAGCTCTATTTTCATTAAAAACGTTACCTGCCTCTGAGAATAGTCTCATTTAGAATGTTACTTAAATTTTAAATAGTTAAAAAATATAGGATGCTTTTTACAGAAAATATTTTAATATGAACCTAAATGGAAAATTAGAAAATACGAAAATAATTTTGAATATAAACATTATGCAGGTCTTTCAATACATAAAATTATAAAAGTAAATTAAAACAACACATTATATTTAAAGAAAACAAGAATCAAATTAATGAAATGGGTTATATATATATATATATATATATATATATATATATATATATATATATATATATATATATATATATATATATATATATATATATATATATATATATATATATATATACATATTTATATATATATATATATATATATATATATATATATATATATATATATATATATATAAATATATTAGTTTTTATTAGTTCGATATATTTCCATAATATAGTTTACACAGTTTACATATTTATCTTTATAACTTGTTAGTGGTGAAAATGTTACTTTTTGTGTGTCTTTACTTGTAGAAATTTGTATTTCGAGTTATGTATCCGGTCATTAGTTCAAATTCTCAGTTATTTTTAGTTGTTGAACATCCAAATCTTCAGTTTTTTAAGAAATTAATAATCTTTTTCTCCTTTCATTGCAATGTTCGTTCTTCAGTTTTAATAAAATAATAATCTTTCTTTTTTTTTTTTTTTTCTTCTCCTTCTTCTTCTTTTATATCGTCTCAAATTCTTGACAATCAATAAAGACGTAGATTTTAAGAAATTACTGTTTTGACCAATGTGTTCCGGTCTGATAATTTTTTTTTTTACTTTATTTTTTTTTGTATGTAATACACACACTTGCACACATACATATATATACACACATACATACATACATACATACATACATACATACATACATACATACATACATACATACATACATACATACATACATACATACATACATACATACATACATACATACATACATACATACATACTTTTTAATGTAAAGTTTTATATTTACAAATATTGGAATTTTTATACTTTTAATAATTTGGAATAGAGAACGTAATCACCAAATCAATAAGAATAAAAATAAAAATAACAAAAAAGAAAGTTTAAATAAAAACTTGGTATCTGAAGATCTAATAGAAGATCTAATGATCTTGTCGCCAGAACCATAAAACGTTATAATAAAATATAACCAAAGCTATTAATAAATATAAACAAATAAAAATGACAAAATACAAAAACAAAAGAGCGTGTTTATATAAATTTCTTATTTTTAAAAGTATTTTAAAATATTGTCATTAAAAAGAATGAATTCTATTAATTTCTTTTTAAAGACTGGGAAGATAATTGATAAATCAAAATTAGGTAAAATGATTTTGTTCCAGAGATTAGGTGCACGATAAGCTATACAGAACTGATTGAATTTTGTTCATAGAGTGAGTTATCATTTTGTAGTGTATACTTATTTTTTGTTTTTAAGGTAATAAAATCTTTAAAAATGTGTAATGACGGATTGATTTTATATTGAAACATAAAGCATAGTATTTTATATACATTCACTTCATACATTTTAAGTACTTTTATATTTTTAAATAAAAACCTTGAATGCGTAAGTCGATTTTCAAAACAAACTAAGCGTATTGCGTGTTTCTGACGATGATAAAGAGTACGCAACTTACTTTTGCATGTACTTCCCCAAGCAATATTTGCATAGTTAATATAGCTATGTATAAATGAGTAATAGAGTTGGATTTAAATGGTTTTGTTTAAATGATTTCCTGACTTACAGAGGACTTCTATATTTTTTGAAACTTTAGTGCAAATGTAGTCAATATGCGGTTTCCATGTAACATTCTCATCAAGATAAATGCTAAGAAAAGTTTCCTTTTTTATTTCAAGTTCATCAATAAGAATTTTTGGCATGGTTGTTGGCAAAAAAAGTTTTTTAGATATAGGCTGAAACAAAATGTATTTTGTTTTATCAAGGTTTAAGGTTAATTTGTTACATTTAAACCACTCAGATACGCATTTAAGCTCTTTATTCATATCAGAAAACAGCTCATTAATATTACTGTTTGATAAGAACAAATTCGCATCATCAGCAAACATAATACTCCAAAAATTAGCTGCTTTATTTAAATCATTAATATAAATTAAAAACATAAGAGGACCTAGAATAGAGCCTTGTGGAACACCACAGGTTATTTCAATATAGTCACTTTGAAGCCATCATTAGAGGTCACAAATTGCTTTCTATTTGATAATTAACAAAGAAACTATTTTAGCATATTATTATTAATTCCATAGTATTCGAGCTTTTTAAGCAATACTTTATGGTCAACGTTATCGTAAGCTTTCAAAAGATCAATAAAGACTCCTATATTGTTTTTTTTTCGAAAGTTCTGAGATTTCCCTAACAAATTGAATAATTGCGTACTCAGTTGAAATATTTTTTTTAAAGCCAAACTGTTTAGTATATAGTATATTATTTTGGTTAAAATATTTAAATATTCTATTATATATTATTCTTTCTAATAATTTTGAAAAAGTTGAAATAATTGAAATTGGGCGATAGTTGTTAATATTTGTTTTATCACCTTGTTTGTAAATTGGTATAACTTTCGCAATTTTGAACTGATCCGGGAAAACTTCTTGTTTTATAGATGCATTAAATACTTTATAAAGAATATCTTTCTGACTTTAATAACAATCTACAACTATGTTACCATTTACTTCATCAGCACCAATAGCTTTATTTCTTTTTAGAGTTTTAAAGGCTCTATCAAGCTCGTCGTGGGATAATCCAGAAGATTACTCATTGTTATAATGAGATTTATTTATAGGACACAAGTAGTCTTCAAACGAACTCTCGGTCATAGGAATTCATTAATAGAGTCATTGGTTCCAATTTCAGTAAAAAATTTGTTAAATACGTTTGCAACTTTTCGCGGTTCACATATATTTACATCTTCAAATTTTATAGTTTGCGGTAAAGAACTTGATTTTTTGATTTCCTGATTTTTTGATTTCCTGTTATTTCTTTTATTAATTGTCAGGTGCGTTGTTCATGCAGTTGTTCTTAAACTTATTAATCAGATTAGAATAATACTTTTTTTTTAGATTTTTACGAATTTTTTCACATAAATTTTTATAATTTGTTTATATTTTTTTATTTGCAGAAGATTTAGTCTTTAAATATTTTATATACAACTTGTGCTTTATTTTTGAAGATTTTTTTAAGCCTTTTGTAATCCAAGGACTGTTAAAGGTTTTACGACTTATTAGTTTTTCACATACTGGAAAGTTCGCGACATATACTAGGTAGAATGTTTCGAAGAATTTATTATAAATACTACTTGCAACTTCATTAAAGTTGAAATGCCCCCAATAAAGTAATGATGGTTGATTTTTAAAATCATTTATTTTTTTGTCGTTGTAAATACATTTTTTTACAATTCCATTTTGTTTAATTTTATTAGATAATGCTGTGTTAAGGGTTAGGAAAAAAGGAAGTTGTTCCGATAAATCAGTTTTTATGATTCCTTTTTGGATGAAGTTATTAAAGATGTCTGTAGCAAATATATTGTCAATGAGTGTAGATGAATTCTTAGTTACCCTAGTTGGATGATTGATTAGGGGAATTGCGCCTGCTAAAAAAGTTTCATCATAGAAACTTCTCACTTTTTGTCGTCGTTATAAATAAAACAGTCCATATTAAAACCCCCAACTATAAAGCTTTTTTTTCTTTCGTTGTTACCAGCGTTAACTATTTATGTTGCAAATAAGAGCTAAAATTTTCGCACGCGCCGTAAGGTGCTATAGCGGCTGCTTTTAAGTATGTTTTTTCTTTTGTTAATAATTAATTCAATTGTTGCAATCTCTTTATCTTTGTCAAAAACGCTCAAATCGCTTCTAACTTTATATGCAATCATAGTCATAAGAAATAGATTTTTCTATTTCTTATGACTATGATGCAATGTTTTCTTTAACGTATATCAGAACTCCTCCACTGCGTTTATTTGTTTGTCTTTCTAATGAGACTAATTCAAAATACTTAAAATGAAAATTAAAATTATTTTCAAGTTCGAAAGAAGAGCACCAATTTTCCGTAACACATATAATATTAAAAATGTTTTCAGTTTCTTCTAGAAAATGCCAAAAGTTTTCATTATTTTTCCTTAAACTCCTGATATTAATGTGGACGATTCTGATTCTTTCACTGTTTATATCATTTACATTTTTAAAAAGAAATTCTTTAATGGTGCTGGCCCAGTTAACCATTTCATCTGGGTCCCAACTGGGGAAAATGCTGGGACCCATTGTGATTTTGTCAGTGGGATCCAACTGGGTCCCATCTGGGATTAGTCTGGGTTGTTGACGGGAAATCCCATATTGAACCCAGATATTTTTTCAATTACCTCGGGTTTTCTCAATTTTTATAGTTTGTTTTACGCAGATTTTTTTATCTGGAAATGTGACAATATTTTGATAAAAAAGCGTCGCATTTTATATATTAAATTTGCCGTCAGGGCAATAAAATGTGTTAGGCAAAATGAATATTTGGTCTGACATAATTTTTACGAATCAATCGAAAAAACGGATTTGAATTTCATAATATTTTTAAGCAACAAAAAATTATTATAATATAATGATTAGAACTGTTCTATGATAGTAATATTCTGCCACAGTAGTTCTCTCATATCGCCACCATAATCGCATGACAAAATTCTGCTTTAAAGTTTATCGTTTCGTTTCTTTAGTGCTTTCATCCACTTTTACACTAATTTTAAAAATTAAAGATAAACATTTAAATAATATAATATTTATAGCATATATATTTACAAAGTTTAGATAAAAATATTTATTGATAATATTATTTAGAGTGTACAATGCAGCGTGCCATACCATGCCATATCTTGCAAATAACTAACAAACACTAGGCAAACAAAAACACATGTACAAATCACAAGCTCAATACAGTATATAAATCGATATACGAGATATAACTAAGATACCCATAGCCAGATTGAAGTAGAGACCCAGGGCAGGACAATTAATTATTCTCCTAGTTTATTGTTACAAAAATAACATAAATAAAAAACAAAATAAACATAACATATATAATAAAATACAAAAATAAATATTGGAGAACTGAAGCCTCTATGACACCATGAATAACGGTGTTTCAACTTCTTCAGTTGCCATCATCTTGTTTTAAAGTTGGTTCAGTTTTTCTTTTAACCAGGCATCCTGCAGGGAATCTAAAACCAAGTTATTTTACGGTTAATGTTTGATGTTATTAATTAGGTATGACATAAATAGACTTGTAAACAACAATAATACAACATGACTATTATGTTACCATTTAAAATTTAAAAACTTGACTCGAGTTAACATAACATCAAACCCTTAAATCAGTTGGTGAGGGTTTAACATCTTTTACATAACTTAATAAATGCAAATAATTATTTGTTAAAATTTGAAAATAATTATTTGTTAAAATTTAAACATATTGAAAAAAATTAAAAACAATTGTAGTTTGACCACAATAAATTTTGTATTAAAATCATTTTCACAATTAAAATTTACAATTATAAACAAGTGTTGAGTATTATATATTAATATATGTAATAGCTATATTCATGATTATTCAAACATAACGTACTTAAATTATCGTGAGCAAAAACTTGATGTTTAACTCCATGTTGTCTTTGAGTTACATTATGTGATTATATATTAAATTTATTTTACAGCAAATTCTAAAAAATATACAACACCCTAATAAATTGGTTTAAAAAATCATTATACAAAGATAACTTTTAAACTTTACTACATTGTGACAATGGCAGCATGTATTGATGACAATACATGCTGCCATTAAACTATGAAAAATTGACTACTGAAATAATATTGCATGAATAACATACACACTTTACCATGTATATATATATATATATATATATATATATATATATATATATATATATATATATATATATATATATATATATATATATAATACCTATACATATATATATTATACCTATACATATATTGTTATTAGTAATTATTATTCTACTAATCAACAGATAAATGAAAATAAAAATAAAAACAAACTACCATTGAGTTACCAAATGAAGTTTATGTGAAAAATCCTTCAAATATTCCAAATCATGTCAAACTACTGTATATGTAGTTTTTAAAAAGTTTTTTATCATATATATTCATAAACTTTTAATGAAAATAATGTAAAACAAATTATTCTTGATCTAAAAATATGTGCTATAATAATACCATTCACATTTCCTAGCAATTCACAGTCCATCTTCTAATCACAGAACTTATCTATTCACAGAAACCCAGGTCAATAATAGGAAAACCCTAGCTTACAAATTCTATATATTTTTAATATACAGAAATAATTTTATTTATTTTATCAAACTCTGTAAACTAATAGTTTAAGATATTAAAGCTCGGGAAAAATAAATCTTTCCTGAACTTTCTGAAACAAAAATATTCAAAATAATGTTGTCAGATTAAGTGTAAACTTACTAGATTTAGATGAACTATTTCATGGGAGATTTTACATAACTTTCATGTGTAAAAAACTAACATTTCTTAATCATAAATCAACACAAACCAACTCTCAAAACAAAACATAGATACTATTGAACCTCTTAAAAAAATTTAATAAAGTTTTATACAATAATAACATTAAAAAAAATGTATTACCAAAAAAATTTGATATCTTTTTTATAACTTTGTAAATAAATATATTATGTATGACTATATCATATAATAACACATTGAAAATTGACTTACTATAGCAAGTGCAAATACAAAAACATTCATGATTATTCAAACATCCAGTTTTTGCAATATTTAATATCAAAACTACATTTTCAATTTTATATTGCGCTAAAGAAGCATTTTATGATTGTATATTTAATTTATTTCACAATATATTCTAAAAAAGCATTATAAAACATCCTGTGATAATTAATTAAAAAACATATTAAAACCTAAAAACTCAACATTTAGACCAAATTATTTCTTATCAAATGTATGAATATTGCTATCAAAATAGAAAATAATTTATATCTTCTGGAAGCTGACATAAACTATATATATATACATATATGTATATATATATATATATTTATATATATATATATTTATATATATATAAATATATATATATATAATATATATATATATATGTATATATATATATATGTATATATATGTATATATATATGTATAAATATGTATAAATATGTATATATATATGTATATATATATGTATATATATATGTATATATATATGTATATATATATATATATATATATATATATATATATATATATATATATATATATATATATATATATATATATATATATATATATATATATATATATATATATATATATATATATATACATACATATGTATTTGTTAATATCAACATTAACATTGCTAATGCAAAAGATTACTGTTCAATAAACTCTTCACTGCTATCAGAGTCAACTTTGCTTGTGTCGCTTTTATCAGCTTTTAAAATATTTATTCTAAATATTTTATAAATTATTTAAAGAAATTAATAAATTATTTGAGTAGACACTGCTGCATATATAAACATATAGCCATATATACATATAAGTATAAATAATTGTATATATAAATATATCATATATATAAAACATATAGTATGTATATATAAAGATATGGTAGTATGGTATTGCAGGTTCGTAAGTCTCAAAAGACAGGAATTACCAAAAAGAAGTAGTCTGTTAGGTTAGCAGGTTGACAAGACAACTATTAGTTACAAAAGAACTAACTTTTATTAGGACTACTACTATGTTCTCTCTTTGTAAGATCAAGGAGGCAGGATGGAAACTTTCTGCTTACTTTCTTATTTACTATTTCTAACTGCTATGTTCCTCAAGAATATTTAGTACAGTTTTTGTAGACTACACTAACAAAATTTAATGGAACTCACCTTCTTCGTTTTTTGTTATTTTCAACTTCAAGGTTCAAAATTTCTTCAGCCAATATTGCTTTCTGACAAGCCTCGGGAAGTGAATCTAAAACAACATTATTTTTTAATATTAATGTTTGTCTTGACTTGGAATGACTTTTATAGACTTGTTTCATCAGTTTTAATGTGAAATGACATGATTAAAATTTAAATACTAATAACTTAAAAAAATATTTATATCACAATACAACTTTATTTTTTAACCATATGTATAAGGCATGCAAAATAAAATTTATATAATTATAAAAAAAAAAAAACAGTGACCAGCAGTAGCCAAAATTCATGCAGTATAAGTAGGCCAATTTAACTCTGCCTCTAAACACCGATTTTTTGCCTTAGAAAAACTTTCTGGATTTTTTAGTAAGACTTGACTAAATCAGGCCAGTAAGACTTGACTAAATGTGCCTGGTACCCGGTTCAGACCTGGGGACCCGGTAATTCTGCAGTACCCGGCACCGGGTATCATGAAAGAAAATTCTAATAACAATTACCTTAAATACTGTAACTATATGTTTAAGTGGTACTTTAAATTGTGTTGAAATATTATTAACAGGATTTCTTTAAGTTTTAACTTTAACCAATAAACTTTTTGATATAAGTCTAAGAGTGTTATGGAGTCAATTACCATTTCTTTTTGTGATTTAATTTTAAAGCTCTTGATGATTTTCGCATTAACGAGGTAAGACGGCAAGTGATTCCAAACATTAACAACCTATTAATTATTATTTAATATTAAGAAACTTGATATATTAGGCAAACTTAGTTAGCGCAAATTAATCAAAATTATTTTGTGAAAATAATGTAACCCTAGAGATTTTTCAAGATTTTATACCACTTTTTTAAATATGGACTCATTGCCAGGTACCCGGACTCAAACCCAGTTATTTTCTTCTGGGTACCCGGAATGTAATGAAAAAAAAAGGTACAGTAGAATGCAATAAATAAGAACATATAAAAAAAGCAAGTAAAGAAATATCATAAAATTTTATTAAAGTTAGTATAGAGGCATCTGAGGAATAATTACAAATCCATTTTAAATGGTAACTTTACATATTTACAATCTAAATCTGCAATCAAGAATATTTTATTAAAACAGGATACCTTCTCTGCAAAAAAAATTGAAGGCAAGTCAGAGTTCATTGGATTTGTAAAAAATGGTCGTAAAAGTTCATATTTTTGAAAAACAATATAGGCTTCATTGCATTCGCTATTTGGAACTTGTAAAAAATTTCTTATAACACAAACTTTTATGTTTACTTTAAAACAATCATTAATCAATGCAAAAAACTTAGCACTATTAAACTGTTTATATTGCAAACAGTGACGATATGGTATGGGAACTAACCTTGATTAGTGGGATTCAAATGCCCTTCAAAAATATTTCTCACAATTTAAAAGCACAAAAACTGAGGTCGTCGCACAAGCTTTTTAATCTTCTACTTTTAACAAAATCAAGATAATTTTCACAAAGTGATGGACTCAAAAGAGTACGTATAGCAACAGATAAATCCAAGAAGTTTAAATAAACATAATTTGGCAAGGTACCTTTTAAAATTACCAGACCAGTATATAACAGATACTGACATAATTCAGTAGCTTTCCAGCATTTAAATTCCCATATTGAGCGAGGCTTGCGTGAAAATTCTTTTGGTAAATGATGTTTAAATAAAACTAGTTTTTCAGAAAAGGTTGTTAATGATGTTTTTGATAAACTTTGATTTTTTTTTTTACTCCCATGCACCCATTGATTAATCATTCTTCTAACTACTCCTAAGCATACTAAATTCATATAATCAAGTGGAAAAGATGAAACCATTCCAAATGATAAATCTAAAAATCAATCTAAATATCAATTTATCAATGTGATGCTTTTTATCTGTTTGCATATAAAAACTTTTGTGAGTTCTAAGTGGAGCTGATAGGAAGAATTAGGAAGAATAATTTTTCCAAACCATTGACCTTTTTGTAAACATCACTCACAGCTATGATATGCAGTATGAAACTTCATACCTTTAAAAATGCTCTTGCAGGGGCATCGCATATTACTGCATCTAGTTTTACGACCTTTATGATCCTCAAATGGTGACTTTTATGATCCTCAAATGGTGACTTTTCTAGATATTTCCATTCTGCAACAAAGTCTTTTAAATAGTCAGTTATTGGATTAGGTTTACTGTTACTGCAAATATTTTCAAAGAAAACGTGATAAATATTTTATTAGTACAAACAAATAAAGTTAAACGGAAAAACACCTAATAATTTTTGTTATTACTTACTATTATTTACAAATAAGTTACAATATAATTTAAACATTTTTTCATATAAAACCTTATATTATAACTTATAATATCAGTTACAGTATTTATAATATAAGTAATACATTATAAATTATATAACTTAAAGAAAAACGTAAGACATTTATGTATTTGTAAATAACATGTAAAGTTTAGATATGACAGTGTTACTTAGTAAAACCTTACCATATTTTGTAAAGTGACATTGAGATTTGCTTGAAAAAGATAATTAAAAAGGAAACACACTAACATTAGTTAATTTTGTTTTCGTAACTTAGTGACTAAGCCATAACTGTAAGTCAACCATATAAACTAATTTGAAAAATTTTCAATATTTGTCTATCACATAAAAAAACATTTTACAAGTCTGTAAAAAAGTAAACGTTGACATACTCTTGAACTTATTCATGGCAATGAAATTTACAGCATTTAAGAAGTTTAAGAGTATGCCACGTTTTTTTTTCTTCATATTTACACTTTTAATATAAATTTAAAACTGATATGTTACATATCAGTTTTAAATTTATTTACATATTATGTAAATATTTTTTTTACAAAAATACAATAAAAAAACCAAATGAAGTTCCTGTGTATATTTACTCCAAATTCTTACTGCATATGACATTTTAAAAAAATCTTGCAATTTTATTTCAACAAAACTTTTTAATAAAAACGATGCCAAAAAAACAGCTTTGATTAGAAAATGCAAACTTGTTTAAGCAACGCTATATGCTCGTATACTACAAAAAATGTTTCATTTTCAGAACTCTTTATATGACCTTGACAAAGCACACCAAAAGCATTAACAATGACACTATCTATGTGCAATATACCACTGTTAATACTCCAATATTTCACGGTGGATTCAACCTTTATGAGAGTTTGGGAAACATTACTCTCAGCCAGCCTTCAAACTATTAAACTGAGTTTTAGAGCTTTACCTTGATGAGGATATAATAAAAAAAGTTGCATAACTACTATCAAGAAGACTCAAACAAAAATCGATGATTAGAATCAAGAAAATTTAACATTCATCATCTTAGCCGGGAAACAATGTTATACAGGTTTACATCTGCGCTAGCTTAATAGATGAAGAAGAAATTGGTGATAAGACAAATTATATCTTCTTTTTGCCCCTGCTATTTGTATTTATATTATGGTTTACGACTTGATTAAATTTATTTAATTTTTTGAAATGGGCTAAACTTGATATATATTGCATTGACAAATTAACTTTTTATTTACAAAGAATTAATGAAAAAAAAAACACATTGAGGTGTATGCACTACACCTTTTTTATAGAAGTAATCTTTTAGACAGTTGAATAATTCTAAATTTAACAGAGATTTTTTTTTGGTAAAAGTCTTTTTACCAAACAGTTTTTTTCATCAAGATTTACTAAATCATGACTCTAATAAGGTGTTTGATGTAATCACAAACATTACTCTGATTGATGTGACGTGCAGCAAATCTTCACCATCTGCATCTTAGACTACATGTATAACTGTTTGGAGTGAATTATATAGATTTAATTATCATTTACTTTTGAATTTTACTTATGAAGCCTTCTAAAAGATAAACATATAAAGAATACGTAAAAATTGGCAACACCTTTGTAAAATTTTATACAAGCTTTACACAAACACACAAGTCTATAAAAAAAGAAAAGAAATGAAAATAGATGTTTGCTCTATAGTTATAAATACTCTCGAGTCCTAGATAAAAAAAGGGGGGACGTTTGTTAATTTTTGGGAAAATTTCCCATCACCACCTTAAGCTTAATAAGACACCCCCCCCCCCTCTAAAATTCCCACCCACCCTTTTATTACCTCTTTATTTATACCTTTAATTTGCCCTTTTTGTATTAAGGACTCGAAAGTAGTTATAAATTTATAAATTTGAATAATAGATAAAGAAAGAATTTTTATTTAGTATAAAAATAACAACAGACCTAATTAGCATATTGTTTAACATGATCACAATCAATAATATGACAGCTTTTAAGTTTCAATTAACTCACTCTATTGTGTAAAAGTATTGCCTTCGTAGCAGCGTGTAAAAAATCGTGTTGCTTTGTTATTGTAAATGTATAATAATAGGTACGTAGAATTACGCGTTTTACGGAACCGATATTTGTGCTAAAATTCTGTGCCACGTTTTTTGAAGCTTGCTTTTCGCTATCGAGGGAGAAACGTATTTTGAGGATTTTTATTTAGAGTTATATATTAGTATAGATATTTTTTAAAAACTAGAATAATTAAACTTTATAAATTTGTACCTTTTGATTACAATAAAAACTTTTTAAAGTAGATTTTTAAATGACAAAAACTTAGTTATACTTTGTGCATCCAGTAAATGTTGAAGAAATGGTTGTTTTTTTTGCAATACTATTCTCGATGTTAAGTTTACACAAGTTCTTTGCACCTGCCAAATTTCATTGATTTATTTCATGCAGCACATACTCTATTTTGTGCAGCACTTTTGGTACTTAAAATTTTATTTTCCGCTTTTATTTTGAGACATGGGGAGGGGGAGGGGCGGGTGAAAAGGAACTTCAATCTGCTTTTAAAATTATAATAATTAGTTCAGATTTAACTAAAAAGAAAAATGAATAAAAATAAAAATTTTTGTGTTAATCAAACGTTTTCCTCAATAATTCTCTTATGGCAATCAAAGTAGTGGTAAAATCATTTTAATAAATGATATTACCACTACTTTTTGTTAAATCATTCTAAATTCCAAATCATTTATTTGAATCATACTTAATATGATTCAAATAAATGATTTAGCTAGTTTCAATTTTTATAAGTTTTTATGCTAAGTATTGAGACAGTTCAATTATAATACTCTAATATTTTTAATTACAGTTCAACTGTAGATAAAGCTCTTAAAATTAATAAAGAAGTATAGTTAGCTTTATTATTAGCACATTTTTTTAACTTAATAAAAGTTAATATTACTACAGAAATATGACAGAAGGCACTGTTAAAATGATCAAAAAAAGTTACAATGCTTATCTTTTATTCAGTTATGACTTTTATTTCATTTATTTAAACTTGAAAAGTTTATTTGATTCATTTCTTCATGATTGTAGTTAAAAAAAAAAAATTTTTTTATTATATATTTTCATTTCTTTTATAATTTGCTTTTAATTAATAATTTTTCAATTAAAGCAGTTAATTTGCAATTTTAAATAGTTCTTTAACCAATTTTTGTTTAACTTTTTTTTAATATGCAGTTAATAAGATTAAAATTGGTTTATATTATAAATTTAATAATACATGTTTTTTGCTCAGTCCAATCATATTACATTTTTAAAAAGCTTTATATCATATGATAATATAATATACTGCTTTTTTATGTATTTAGAATATATCATATATTAGTAATATACTAATATTAGTCTAAAAATATATAGACATATATAATATATTTATAGTATATTAAATTTAATATACTATTTATAGTATATTATATTTATAATATATTATATATTTAATATATACTATAACATATACTATATTATAGTATATATTAAATATATACTATAATATAATATATACTTAATACATACTAAATCAATAATAATTATGAATGATATGATTCCGATACAGCAATGACAGTCTTGCACAATAGCAGAGTAGAAAAACTTAAAAAAAAACAAAGAAAGGCTATTACTATTTTTTACTGGACTAGAAAAGATAATGATTCTGAAGCTGTTGATTATTATATGAAAAAGTTCCAGCTAGTTGCTGACATTGTATCTTGTGAGCTGATGTTTTCCTAATGTGAATATTTAAATGTAATTAAAATAATAAACTTTAATATAAAAACATCTTTTACCAAAACTCAAAATACATCACATAATGCTTAGTTTTGTTATAGTTGGTTCCCCCTCTGATGTGAAAAAAAGTTTTAAAAACAAAAAATGTTTTATAATATTATTTTAATTAGTTTACATCTTGGCTTTTAGTTAATGATTAAGATATTAAATTCCATTAATGAAACTATATATTAATCATTGTTAACAATAGACACGACGTGAATGTTGCCAATTATTTTTTGATAATTGGACATGCATTTTATTATCTTACTACATGATTTTACTATTTTTTGAATATATATATATATATATATATATATATATATATATATATATATATATATATATATATATATATATATGTATATATATATATATATATATATATATATATATATATATATATATATATATATATATATATATATATATATATATATATATATATATATATATATATATATATATGCAGCAAGTAGTGGAACTTGCAAAAAAAATTACAGAGAGTAGTGGAACTTGCAAAAAAAATGTACAGCGAGTAGTGGAACTTTCAAAAAAAATGTACAGCGAGTAGTGGAACTTGCAAAAAAAATTTACAGCGAGTTGTGGAACTTGCAAAAAATATGTACAGCGAGTAGTGGAACTTGCAAAAGAAATTTACAGCGAGTTGTGGAACTTGCAAAAAATATGTGCAGCGAGTAGTGGAACTTGCAAAAATATAAAGCGAGTTGTGGAACTTGCAATATTTTTTTCATGTTGTGTCTATTGTTAACAATGAATAATAAATAGTTTCATTAAAGGAATTTAATATCTTAGTCATTAACTAAAAGCCAAGATGTAAACTAATTAAAACAATATTATAAAACATTTCTTGTTTTTAAAATTTTTTTTCAGGTCAGAGGGGGAACCATTTATAACTAAAACTAAGCATTATGTAATGTATTTTGAATTTTGGTAAAACATGTTTTTATATTAAAGTTTATTATTTTAATTACATTTAAATATTTTTTCGAATCTCATTAAAAAAATTTTTTTTTAGGTTGTAAAAGAGGAGGGTGGGGGGGGAGGGGTGTGTTGACACGCCCCCTTTCCCATCTATACCACTTGAAACAAAGGGTACGCTGCTAGTGATGTTGTAAATTAGTAAAATATAATTTTTGATTTGATACTAGACTTTTTAATTATAAAGATTTATAAAAAAAAAAAAAAATTTTTGAAAATAGGGTGTTTGAAACCATCACCCTTACATCCACCCAAAGACAATGATGAAACTTCTATATTTGACTGTGGTCTGATAGCTAATAGACCTTTTCGCGGTTGCGAAATGCATCTTGGGTAATCAGGGCAAACAAACAACAAAGTTCGCTTTATTTAAATCGAAGCTGAAGACCTACTTCCTATTATTTTTATTATCTAGTGCTTAGATTTATGGTTTGATGTTTTATATTGTGAATTTTTTATTATTATAGATAAAGAAAATATAACTATAAAATGCCAAACTACCGTTGCTGTGTTGCTGGTTGTAATAACGATTCTAGGTATCCGGATAGGTTACTCAAAAGAAGTCAAGTAACAGAGCTAAAATTTCATTATTTTCCTAAAGACTCTGAAAAAAGACATCAGTGGGTAAATCAAGTTGGAAAAGGTTTACTAAATTTTGCAGTTTCTGATAATAAAGTGGTTTGCTCTAATCATTTTGAGTTTGGAAAACCTACTTTTGCTTCACCTAATCCAACTTTGTATTTGAATATTCGTAATGCATATAAGGAATCTCCTACAAAAAGAAGAAAGCTTAAAAAATTGGATCTTATTGTGGAATCAGATTCAAACAGTTTCTCTACAAGTTTAGCTATAGAAAGTGAAACTTGTAATAAATCTATTCAGTGTAATGAACCAATACGAGAATCAATGATTTTTGCTAATTTAACTAGAGATTCTGATGTTCAATTTTTTACTGGCCTAGCAAATTCAAATATCTTTGAAATGTTATTTTCTTATTTGCAGAGGAAAGGAAATATAATGCACTACTGGAAGGGTAAAAAAAATACAACTAAAGACTTATCTTCGCCAAGAGATTTAAAAACAATATCATTAAAATCTCTAACATTGCAGCAAGAATTTCTTCTTGTAATGATGCGTTTACGCTTAGCTCTTTTAACTGAAGATCTTGCTCATTGTTTTATGATTTCTTCTTCTGTAGTCAGTTCAGTATTTATAACATGGATAAAACTATTTTCTCTTGAGTTAAAATGGATTATACATTTTCCAAACAGAAATATTATAAAAAGAAATTTACCAA
The DNA here is from genome assembly GCF_038396675.1 of Hydra vulgaris. NCBI lineage: Eukaryota > Metazoa > Cnidaria > Hydrozoa > Anthoathecata > Hydridae > Hydra > Hydra vulgaris. The sequence continues at coordinate 25,405,507 of NC_088924.1, read as the reverse complement.
CCATGTTCAGAAAGTACTATCCGAAATGCTCTGTAATAATTGATTATTCTGAACTCTTTATTGAAACACCGTCTAGTTTGGACATAGCTGCAGCTTGTTGGTCAAATTATAAACACCATTATACTGTAAAATATTTAGTTGGAATAACACCCAATGGTGCAGTTTCTTTTTTGTCTAATTGTTATGGTGGCAGAGCTAGTGATGTTTTCATAGTTAAAGATTGCGGATTTTTGAAATATTTACAACCTGGTGATCAAGTTATTGCAGATAGAGGTTTCAAAATTAAAGATCTTCTAGCATTTTACCAGTGTAACATTGCTATTCCCCCATCAAAACATACAAATTTTCAGATGACATATAATGATGTACAGGAAACCTCAAAAATTGCAAATGTTAGAATTTATGTTGAGCAAGCCATAGGGCGTATGAAAAACTTTCGCATATTAAAAAATGAAATGCCAGTCACATTGTTGCCCTTATGTGATAATATTATTACAGTATGTGCCATATTAACAAACTTTATGCCCCCACTTTGCATTGATGAAAACAAAGCATAAGTTGTTAATTAAAAACAAAAACATAAACTTTTTCTTCTAAATGAAATTTTTTACAGAAGTATATGTATGTGCGAACATATATATATATATATCTATCTATACTATATATATATATATATATATATATATATATATATATATATATATATATATATATATATATATATATATATATATATATATATATGTTTATATATTTATATATATATATATATATATATGTATATATATATATATGTCTATATATATAAATATATATATATATATATATATATATATATATATATATATATATATATATATATATATATATATAGATAGATAGATAGATAGATAGATAGATAGATAGATAAAGATATAGGTTCATCAGGAAGCTATATCTATACTATATATATATATATATATATATATATATATATATATATATATATATATATATATATATATATATATATATATATATTAATTTAGTCTTTTTTTTTTTTTTGTGAACTACTTTGTTTAATTTTTTTACGGGTATGTTGCATAAAAAAATTTTAATTTTATCTTTGATTTTTTTTTTTTTAAAGTTTAAACTAAATAAGGAGGTTTCTTATTAATTAATAAACTTTTTAAATCTTCTAAATCAATAGTTTGTTACTGAAAATCTCATAAAAAGATAAATTTTAAATTATATAATGTTTAAATAATACACTTTTTATCTCCATAACTATATAAAAATGTCTATAAATCAATATTTAAGTACTTTTTAGTTATTGGCAAAGTATGCAAATAAATCTATTATTCAATATTGTCTTTTTATTGATTCCACAGCATTCCCAATGAAACCAGAGACCGCAAATATCGCATTCAATACTGTTATCTTTTTCAGTATCAAATTCATTTTCATTTAAGCATGGCTTGTCACACAATGGACATGTATATAAATGTACAAATCCAAGCAAGTAACGTTGGACATAAGTTTTAAAAAACAGAATTAAACTTGGAAGCACTCTTTGCCAATGATCTTCATCAAACGTGATTTTGTTTACTAGAACATCTTTCTTTGTATAGACTACAAAATATGTTGAGTTATAACCAGTGATTGCCATTTGGCCAATTATTTGGGTGTAGTATTTGTGATTTTTTTTTAACATGACTTTGTTGTCAACCATCTCCAAGAAGTCAGTTTTTTTCCATGAAACATTTATTTCTCCGTCACGAATACTGAAGGGGCATTTATATTCTACACAAGCTTTTAGGCAACACTGACATTGAAAAATGTTGTCCGGAGAAGCGCCAAGATATGGTTGTGGTTTATGCAAAAATAAACCACAAATTATTAATTTTGGGTTTTGATGTTTTACATGTTTACAGTTACAGATGTTACAGTTGACATGCTTTAGCTGCGTTTTTCTCGTTTTCTTTACCCCATTTGATAGATGCTACATATTTTAATTCAACAGGTTCGACAATAGCCTTAAGAAGTGGTGCAACTCTGCATTTAACGTCTTTTTCGCGGTTTCTTAAAAAAGATGTAACCATTTTGTGTACGGAATAAAAGCATGATGATGTTATTCGTCCTCTGCGTTGTTCCCACCATTGCTTTGAATGTGATTGGTTTCTTGTAGCTTTTTCTAATTCTTGTTGTTGATGGTCATTAAACGTAAGCATATCAAGAAATCTATCAGTCACACTACGTGGATCCGTCGGCAAAAAACTTAGTGTTGCAGAAGCTATTTCTGTTATTGGGAGTGGCACATCACATTCTGGAGGAGGAGTAAACATTGTATTTAAAACGGCGTTAGGGAGAACTGTTTTGACATTTAATAAAAAAGAATTTTTATCAGCATCCGTAACTTCACGCATTTCTTCTGGTCTCGGATCAAAATCTCTTTTGTCTTTACACATCAAATAAGTTTTATGTGACTTACCACTTTTGTGTTGAACAATGTTCATATCTTTTAGCATATTTGGTTGAACTTCTTTGGATGGAGCATTCCAGTTACAAACATTGTCAGTACAAGTAGGAGTGGTAAAACCTATAGTGTTTGCAAACTCTATTTTGTAAAGTGCTGCTACAATATGGTTGCAACATTTACTTTGTCCTGCGGTACACGTACAAAACGCTGTGCAAATGGCACCATCTATATTAAACAAAATCCAAAGTTGATGGAACTTTGCCCGAATATGTTGAGAAGGTGTGACCGAAGTACGTATAATAATATAATCGTTCACTTTTTTGCAATACAACTTGTCAACAAAACCACTTCCAAAGTATGAATACGCTTTTTTCAGTTTGTAGTGACCAATATACTCAGTTTCAAAGGCTTTGCTTTCTAAGATAAAAGCAAATATTTGTCCAATATTTGTAACAGGCCATTGTTTGATATCATCATTAAAGTCAAAGGCTTTCAACGGATCAAAATCTATTTTGAAAGATTTCAAAAGATTTGTGTAGTCAGTGTTTAATTTTTCCCAAATATTTTTGGCACTTTTAACAACTTCAATTTTCTGCTCATATGCTATTAAAGCTTTAGCAGCAAGGGAGCTATGATTTCCAGAAGATGTTAAACCGCGCTGTTGGAGATAAACTGCAGCTCTCCGCTTGACATTTCCATAAAATTCTCAAGAGTTTCAACTTTTGTTTCATCGCCAGTTTGCATTGCATCCATATCTAATTGTTATTTTGTTTTGAAAAATTTTACTTCAGTTTTATAACAATGCAACTGTCTCCAAATTAAGCTCTTTAAATATGGACGCAAAAGGATCATTTTCCTTCTTTCAATAAAGTTATAGTTGTTAAGTTTTTTGACAGAAACAAAAAAAAAAGAAGTGTTATTTCGGCATTAATAGAGTTTATTATATATATAAAAAAAACCGTAAGCTTTATTTTTAAATAATAAATATGATTTGAATAAACTATTTTTATTAAATAATAATAAATTGTTTTTAAAAAATAATAAAAATGAAAATGTTATAAATAGAGTTAAAAAATGTGTTGCCTAAAAGCTTGTGTAGAATATAAATGCCCCTTCAGTATTCGTGACGGAGAAATAAATGTTTCATGGAAAAAAACTGACTTCTTGGAGATGGTTGACAACAAAGTCATGTTAAAAAAAAATCACAAATACTACACCCAAATAATTGGCCAAATGGCAATCACTGGTTATAACTCAACATATTTTGTAGTCTATACAAAGAAAGATGTTCTAGTAAACAAAATCACGTTTGATGAAGATCATTGGCAAAGAGTGCTTCCAAGTTTAATTCTGTTTTTTAAAACTTATGTCCAACGTTACTTGCTTGGATTTGTACATTTATATACATGTCCATTGTGTGACAAGCCATGCTTAAATGAAAATGAATTTGATACTGAAAAAGATAACAGTATTGAATGCGATATTTGCGGTCTCTGGTTTCATTGGGAATGCTGTGGAATCAATAAAAAGACAATATTGAATAATAGATTTATTTGCATACTTTGCCAATAACTAAAAAGTACTTAAATATTGATTTATAGACATTTTTATATAGTTATGGAGATAAAAAGTGTATTATTTAAACATTATATAATTTAAAATTTATCTTTTTATGAGATTTTCAGTAACAAACTATTGATTTAGAAGATTTAAAAAGTTTATTAATTAATAAGACACCTCCTTATTTAGTTTAAACTGTATATAAAAAAAAATCAAAGATAAAATTAAAATTTTTGTATGCAACATACCCGTAAAAAAATGAAACAAAGTAGTTCACAAAAAAAAAAAAAAGACTAAATTAATATATATATATATATATATATATATATATATATATATATATATATATATATATATATATATATAGTATAGATATAGCTTCCTGATGAACCTATATCTTTATCTATCTATCTATCTATCTATCTATCTATATATATATATATATATATATATATATATATATATATATATATATATATATATATATATTTATATATATAGACATATATATATATATACATATATATATATATATATATAAATATATAAACATATATATATATATATATATATATATATATATATATATATATATATATATATATATATATATATATATATATAGTATAGATAGATATATATATATATATGTTCGCACATACATATACTTCTGTAAAAAATTTCATTTAGAAGAAAAAGTTTATGTTTTTGTTTTTAATTAACAACTTATGCTTTGTTTTCATCAATGCAAAGTGGGGGCATAAAGTTTGTTAATATGGCACATACTGTAATAATATTATCACATAAGGGCAACAATGTGACTGGCATTTCATTTTTTAATATGCGAAAGTTTTTCATACGCCCTATGGCTTGCTCAACATAAATTCTAACATTTGCAATTTTTGAGGTTTCCTGTACATCATTATATGTCATCTGAAAATTTGTATGTTTTGATGGGGGAATAGCAATGTTACACTGGTAAAATGCTAGAAGATCTTTAATTTTGAAACCTCTATCTGCAATAACTTGATCACCAGGTTGTAAATATTTCAAAAATCCGCAATCTTTAACTATGAAAACATCACTAGCTCTGCCACCATAACAATTAGACAAAAAAGAAACTGCACCATTGGGTGTTATTCCAACTAAATATTTTACAGTATAATGGTGTTTATAATTTGACCAACAAGCTGCAGCTATGTCCAAACTAGACGGTGTTTCAATAAAGAGTTCAGAATAATCAATTATTACAGAGCATTTCGGATAGTACTTTCTGAACATGGTTGGTAAATTTCTTTTTATAATATTTCTGTTTGGAAAATGTATAATCCATTTTAACTCAAGAGAAAATAGTTTTATCCATGTTATAAATACTGAACTGACTACAGAAGAAGAAATCATAAAACAATGAGCAAGATCTTCAGTTAAAAGAGCTAAGCGTAAACGCATCATTACAAGAAGAAATTCTTGCTGCAATGTTAGAGATTTTAATGATATTGTTTTTAAATCTCTTGGCGAAGATAAGTCTTTAGTTGTATTTTTTTTACCCTTCCAGTAGTGCATTATATTTCCTTTCCTCTGCAAATAAGAAAATAACATTTCAAAGATATTTGAATTTGCTAGGCCAGTAAAAAATTGAACATCAGAATCTCTAGTTAAATTAGCAAAAATCATTGATTCTCGTATTGGTTCATTACACTGAATAGATTTATTACAAGTTTCACTTTCTATAGCTAAACTTGTAGAGAAACTGTTTGAATCTGATTCCACAATAAGATCCAATTTTTTAAGCTTTCTTCTTTTTGTAGGAGATTCCTTATATGCATTACGAATATTCAAATACAAAGTTGGATTAGGTGAAGCAAAAGTAGGTTTTCCAAACTCAAAATGATTAGAGCAAACCACTTTATTATCAGAAACTGCAAAATTTAGTAAACCTTTTCCAACTTGATTTACCCACTGATGTCTTTTTTCAGAGTCTTTAGGAAAATAATGAAATTTTAGCTCTGTTACTTGACTTCTTTTGAGTAACCTATCCGGATACCTAGAATCGTTATTACAACCAGCAACACAGCAACGGTAGTTTGGCATTTTATAGTTATATTTTCTTTATCTATAATAATAAAAAATTCACAATATAAAACATCAAACCATAAATCTAAGCACTAGATAATAAAAATAATAGGAAGTAGGTCTTCAGCTTCGATTTAAATAAAGCGAACTTTGTTGTTTGTTTGCCCTGATTACCCAAGATGCATTTCGCAACCGCGAGAAGGTCTATTACAAAACATCTTGTATATAAAAATTTACATTTTCATTAAAAAAACACTTTTATATATATAATATAGTTAGTCTTTATTGCCGGTATGAATGGTGGTTTTGTGCCCCCTCTTGCCCCCGGATGGGCCTGTAATCTAGAGACCTTTATAAATTTGTAGATAACTCTTGTATCTATCTTTTGATACCAAGATATAAACTTTTGGATAAGAATTGATTAAGTTATAATAGTTTTAGTTTATAAAAACTTTATTTTGACCACAGTTTCTTCAACAAATCCTAATATCAAAAAATCGGTACTTAAAACGTCATAACTTTTTGTAGGGTGGTTCAATTTTGAAAATTTTTTCACTTTTGGAATATTGAAATGAAGCTCTTTTTAATGATATATAAAAACCCAGAATTTGATGAATTTAAAAATTTCATGTAACATACCTAATAATAATACATGTTAATTATTGTAAATGTATAATAATACATTTATAATAATTAATTTGAGTGTTACATACAGGTTAATTATTAAATGCAGTAATGTAACAGGTAAATGTAATAGGTAAGTGTATTATAATACACTTACCTATTACATTTACCTATTACAAACCTGTGTGTAACACACAGGGTAACTATTGTAAATGTATTATAATACATTTACAATAACAAAACATATTATTATACAATCAATGTGTTAATAAAAAACACTGTATTTAATAAAATACAGTTATAAAATTATAAAATTTTTTATTATTTAATTATTTATAAAATTAATAAAATAAAAGTTAGTTAATAAAAATAAATAAAATTTTTATTTACACATTGAATGTATAACAAAAAATAATATAATTTTATGTTTTACTCTCTGTACATGTTTTACTTAACACTCTCGGTATATGTTTTACTTAAGAATAACATAAAAATAAATTAACAAAGTTAGTAAACTATAATACTATAAACAAATTAAAAACAATGGCGGTAAATAAAGTTTAGGTAAATAAAACCTAAAATCTAAGACTTTTACAGGAATGGCTCCCTAATTTGATTGGTCAAAATATTTGCTCCGATCTAAAGAATATATTCATAATATTTCATATACATGTTCCATATATAACATATACAATAGGGTGGGTCGTACTTTTAAAATTTTGGATATGGGAGCGCGCGCAACATTTTTTTTATGTATTAGGGTATTAGAAGAGACGTGAATAATTTTTTTTTTCTTAAAAAGTTCATCTAGTGTGGGCGCAGGGCGTTTGAAAAATGTCAGTTTTGCGAAAATCTTTTCATATTGGCATTTTTCGGCCTTTTTTATATTAGCCAAAGGAAAGGCAATTATTAAAAAAACAATCAGACATAATATAGACATAAAAAAATATATATATATTCGGTGCTACTTTTTTAATGCTATACAAACACGATAGACGTAAGAAAAGTTGGCTACCATTATGGATTTTACAAAAAAACTCTACTTATAAATTTTAAAAATGAGAGCGTGCGTGATATTTTTTTTATGTATTAGGATATTAGAAAAGACATGAATAATTTTTTTTTTCCTAAAAAGTTCATCTATTGTGGGCGCAGGGCATTTAAAAAACGATAGTTTTACTAAAAATGCATCAAATTAGCACTTTTCTGTCCTTTTATTTAAGCCTATGGCGATGCAATCATCAAAAAACAACCAGGTATAATATAGACATTAAAATAAAACATAATTTGGGGTGCTACTCTTCATAAAGTCATAAATAAAATATATAAAATTTCATCTAAAAGATACAATATATTTAAAGTTCAACTTATTTACTGTGATCATAAATAATCAAAGCAAAACATCAAAAAATTAATATTGCTTAAATTAATTTAAATAGATCTTTTTTTGATTGGTTCACGGGCATGATTTCTCGATGTGCTAATGTTGCTCTTATGAACCCATCTCTTCTATCTTTTCCAAATACCGATTGAGAAGCTCGTGTGACTTCTTGGACACATCGTTCGATAGCTTGCCCATGAACAGGAAAACAAGGTACATACATTGGAATATCATTGTATTTTAAAAGTTCATCCTTTGACAATAAACATGTAAGTAAAGGTTCGTGTACATCCAAGCTCCAATCAATTAGATCAAAAAGTGATTCAGCATTTTCATTATGTATATGGTGTTTTCTACTTCTTTCACTAGTGTTTACGTATTTTAAATCTCCTCTTAATTTTAAAACTGTTTCAACTGCAAATTGTCTTTCTGTTTTTTCTAGACTACATAACAACGTTTGAAGAACATTTTCACTATGAGCATTCCATGAAGAAGATAAAACGTAGGGCATTACAATGTCTTTAACTTTAAGTCTTTGATGACAAAAAAGTTTTAACTGCTTGAGTATATGATTAGGCCCTTCAGTCCACTTCCACTTTACTTTGATTTCAAACCAAAGTGGCGCATAAACACCAACAATAAACTCCACCAGAAGTTGCAGATTATGTTTCTTCAACTGAAAGTACGATTTCGGAGCACCAAAGTAAACATATTCTATTTGCAAAATTCAACCATCTTGCATGTGAATGTGGACCAATTTCTTTACTTTTAAGATTTTCCGGAAAAACCCCAGCGTTAATTGCATGGGTAATTTTATAAAGATACTTTTGATCATCTGATAGCGACTTTACAACTTCAGAGTCAAGTTCTTTTATTGCATTAGGAAATTCAATTTTTACTATGCTATCTTTGACTTTGAAGCTAGTTGCCTAACCTATAAGTTTTCCAATAGAACCAGAAAAATTATTTTTAGACGTAGTTTTTCCATCAAGCTGGATCATTAGATGTCGGAGAGGTAGTTCATTTGTATGAAGAGCACAAATTATTCACATTAATTTTTTATCCAATTTATGTTCAAGGAAATGGATAACACCTCCTTTCCAACCAGTGTTTAAATTTGTTGAGTCTGCACCAATGGCAACTAAATAGTCTTCGACATCATGATTCACAATCCGTTCGTAAATATTATCAGCTATTTGCTCAGCTGCAGTCTCTACTCTTTCTTCAGAATTGTTAGTGAAATGAAGTTGGAATTTTACTCCAGGTTCAGAACAAACTGAATAATGTTCTTCTTTTTTTTCCGATGGGTGTAATTTTCCATCTTCTTCTTCTCTCATGTACTTAGTCAAATCTTTTCGTCCATCAAAAAATATACATTGAATATTATCATTCATCGCTACTTTTTCAGCTCTACTTCGGATTTCTTTCATTAACTTAGTCTTACTTCGTTTTATTTTGTTGTGATCAACGAAAATATCAGTATTTTTCTTTAAAAAATTTGCATCTTTTGCTGAAGCTAAAGTAGCAGTAGCTATGGCTGCTGCAGCTCTGTTAGATACCCCATACCTAATAGCTGCTTGAGAAACCCTGGTAATATCTAAGTAATTTTTTTCAAACTGAAGTCAACTTTTTCTGTATTATCTGCATTTTTGTTGCCAATGTCCGAATCGTCTGTTGTTTGAAATTCTACTGCTAAAGGAGAAAATAAATTATGTTAAACAATTTTAATGAAAAAAATTTATAATCAATTCACAGTTTAAACAAAAATTGACAAAAATATTTTTAGTATTTTAGCATTTACTTGCATCCTCACTAAGTGTTCCAGGTATTTTAGAGTCTGATTCTTTTCTACCTAAATATCTTGTTAACCGATGTGTCTCTGGTATATCAACTAATCCTATTTGTAAAGAACTTTTGTTACCAATTTTATTTCTTTGAGCTTGTAGGAAAAATAGTTCTTGCAAAGGTATCTTTGCTACTTTTGGACATATGCAAGTTACATGAGCTTTAAAAAGACAACCATTGCATCCATTTTCATTACAGCTAAAGATGTTGCACTTACATTTCTTCAAGTCAAATAACTTATCAAGCTTGTCCGTATACATATTTCTTTTTTTTGTAGTTCTCAGTTTTCTAATGTCTTTTGCAATCTTCCATTCAAGGACAAGTTTATCGACTGCGTATTTTTCTGAGACCAGCGGGATTGTAGAATTTGCTGACATCCAAATACTTTTTATTTTAATAAATATTTGTATACACATACATCTTGTATTCAAACTGATCAATCACGCAACAAAATTCCATACCGTAAACTATCTCTCAGCGTAGGCAGCTCTGATAAACAAAGTTCGAGTCCATTACCCAATAGCTCATGCAATTTAGGGCATTTTAACATTGTTTGAGCTCGAGTAGATTTAGCCATTTATAGCAATGAAATTGATGTTATGTTTGTTAAGAAATATTGGTACTTTTTGTAGTAGGTAAAAAAACGACCTTTATAAATATGTTATAAATTTGTTAATTACATTTTTATTACAATATTTAGGATGCCAAAATGATCATAAATAAATAAAACTCGTTTAAACCGCAAATCGTCAGGAAACTATTATCTTAGTAGTTATTCTACAAATAAGCTATTGGAACTTTATAAAAATAAAAAATCCTACACCATTTCCTGTATTTAAATAATTTTAATGGTTTTTAATAATAATGGAAGGGAGGATATAAGTCCAAAGCCCACAAAGTTTGATGACTATGTTTCATGATTCACCTCATTTTATACTAGTAGCATTACGCACATTGAAAATAACAACAACAAGTTTTGTATACTAATTTTTTTTAAAGTTTTTCGTAAAACTGTCGTTTTTTAAACGCCCTGCGCCTACAATAAATGAACTTTTTAGGAAAAAAAAAATTATTCACGTCTTTTCTAATATCCTAACACATAAAAAAAATTTTACGCGCGCTCCCATTTCTAAAATTTATAAGTAGATATTTTTTGTAAAATCCATAATGGTAGCCAACTTTTCTTACGTCTATCGTGTTTGTATAGCATTAAGAAAAGTAGCACCGAATATATATATATAATTTTTTATGTCTATATTATGTCTTATTGTTTTTTAATAATTGCCTTTCCTTTGGCTAATATAAAAAAGGCCGAAAAATGCCAGTATAATAAGATTTTCGTAAAACTGACATTTTTCAAACGCCCTGCACCCACACTAGATGAACTTTTTAAGAAAAAAAAAATTATTCACGTCTCTTCTAATACATAACAAAAATGTTGCGCGCGCTCCCATATCCAAAATTTTAAAAGTACGACCCACCCTAATATACAAGTCACGATATCCGGCAAACGAGAAAAAATGTTTTTCGGACTTTGTGAAACAAAATTTTTTCATCCAATCAAAATAGGGAGCCATTCCTGTATTTAACGGCTCCTAAATACACGCTTCCATCAATTCAAAGCAGCTACAAACCATTTACGGAAGCCCATGCCGATCCCAGTAAAAACCCAGATTTTATTTGCGGCATTATTTTCACACCATATGGGACCCATCTGGCACCAGAACAAATCCCAGCCCGAACCCAATCCTAGTAATACCAGCTCAATCCCAGTCAATCCCTGCTGGGACCCAGTTGGGCTGGTTAACTGGGGGGGGGGGTAATGATATAAACTGTCCGTGTACATATCGCTAAAAAAATTTACATCTGGGTCTGCGTTTTCATCTGATATATTGTATTATTCTTAAAAATTCCTTTTAAAAAAAAACTTTCGTTTTTATTTTCATATAACTTTAATCTAAACGCTACGGGGGCAGTTATGCCCCCACTTCCACTATATATATATATATATATATATATATATATATATATATATATATATATATATATATATATATATATATATATATATATATATATATATATATATATATATATATATATATATATATATATAAATTAGTATAAAACACTTACCTAACTTTGATATTCAACTTGAAGTTTCACCATTGCTGGATCATCAGAAAGAGTTACTAAATCTCAAAAAAATTCAAGTTATAGAAAAAAATATTTTACAGGAAGTTATAAATTATTATAAAAAATTTTTAATTACTATTTTTTTTTATAATTTTTATAATTTTTTATAATTTTTTATAATAATTTATAACTTCCTGTAAAATATTTTTTTTTATAAATTGAATTTTTTTTGAGATTTAGTAACTCTTCCTGATGATCTAGCGATGGTGAAACTTCAAGTAGAAGATCAAAGTTAGATAAGTGTTTTTTACTAATTTATTATTGCTCTGTTCTTTAAGAACATTGAGCACTTTATTTGTAAAATACACTAACATAATTTACATATATATATATATATATATATATATATATATATATATATATATATATATATATATATATATATATATATATATATATATATATATATATATATATATATATATATATATATATATATATATATTGCAGGTTATAAATATATATTAAATATATGTTATATAGCCACGATTCTGAGGTGCAGGCTTTCACTTATAGTCAAGTAAGTTCGGAGCGAATTTTTCAAGAGATAAGATTCAAATAATGAAATATTACTTCAAAAACCACGAGTATACTTAAAATATAGATTATAACAACTCGTTGGTTTTTTATGTTTAATATTTTTGGGTACTTTTTTAATGTTTCAAGTTAAAAAACAACTTAACTTAATCATAAACAGTTAAAGACATAGACTGCTCCTAATGCAATGAATTATGCAGTTGCCTCAGTCCTGCTAATTTACCCATTGCTGTAACTAAGACAGGGTCAACAACATAGGTGGTGATGGTGGTGGGGGCGGGGGGCACGTGTCCCTGACTTTTTTCTGTGGAACCTTTTTTTTTTTTAGAAAATTTTAGATATAGAGGACTTTTTTTAGATATTAAAAACTGTGCCCGTATTGTCAACCATGTAAGAACTCTTTATATGACCTTGATAAAGCACACCAAAAGCATTAACAATGACACTATCTATGTGCAATATACCACTGTTAATACTCCAATATTTCACGGTGGATTCAACCTTTATGAGAGTTTGGGAAGCATTACTCTCAGCCAGCCTTCAAACTATTAAACTGAGCTTTAGAGCTTTACCTTTATGAGGATATAATAGAAAAAGTTGCATAACTACTATCAAGAAGACACAAACAAAAATGGATGATTAGAATCAAGAAAATTTAACATTCATCATCTTAGCCGGGAAACAATGCTATACAGGTTTTCATCTGCGCTAGCTTAATAGATGAAGAAGAAGTTGGTGATAAGACAAATTATATCTTCTTTTTGCCCCTGCTATTTGTATTTATATTATGATTTACGACTTGATTAAATTTATTTGGCGAAAAAAAAAAAGGCATTACTGGTTAAAAGAGTTGTTTTGCATACCTCTTTGTCTAGAAAGCCTTCTACAAGACAGTATCTGGATTTATTGACATCTGCGTAAAAAAAGGGGTATTTTCATCAAGACGCCGTCTCTAGCTATTATTTAACCAAGAGTCCCAAGGCAGGCAATTTTTAAGTAGGAGTTTGTTTTTCCTAGCCTTTGCTTTAAAAAGCACACCCTACAAGGCAGCTTGGAATAGGGCAGATACTACTGAGTTAATTTATACCAGTAGCAGGTGACATGCAGTCATATGCTCTACTTACGATTTCGCTAAAGAATTTTTTTCTGAAAATGAAACCTCTTAAATTAGTTGCCGCTTTACATTATTTTAGCATAACTTTATGCGGAATGCAGAATATGTAAAAAATGACAAGATTTAAAAAAAAAAATAGAAAATTAAATTGAAATGGAAAAAAATAAAAGTATATTATTTTAAATAGACAGTAAATAACTTATGAACATATTTTAAAATCAGTGGCGATTTTACGAGGGTGTGTGTGTGTGTGTGTGTGTGTGTGTGGGGGGGGTGTTACACCCCTGGCAATTGTAAAATCAAACTTAAAGTCGGTATTTTTTTGAATAAAAGTTATAGTCGGTAAATTTCATGGATAATTTTTCAACATTATTTTTATAGAACTTAAAAACAACAAGTTTTTTGAGTATTTTTAAAATCTGCTTATATACGATTGTCGCGATATAATTACCTTTTAAAGTGGCGATACCTATTTTTTCGGAATATTTTACTGCCGACTAAACTTGGACTCGGTTGAACGCGGTCGGTTATACTTTGCTAAATTAACACGTTTCCCGCTTCCTAGCGTCAAAGTTAATTATATACACGATTATAAATCAAAGGAGCTAGTGAAAGGAGCTTCTTATTTTAAATTACTTTTTTCATTAATTGCTTACGTTTAATAGTGTTATTATTTGTGTTTATATCACTGGCGTTTACTTAATAAAAGTTTTAGATAATGCCAAAAACGTCAAAAAGCAAAAGAATAAAGCTGGAATGCATTGATTGTGGCAGTGTTTTTAATAACGACTACAAATTATAACATCAACGTGTAGTTCATAATGGAGTACAAATAGTCGAAACATTTTGGAGATCCGTAGAAATCCGTTTGATGTTGCCAAAAAGTTGAGAGCTCCAACACCCAGCTTTATAAGTATCTGTTTTTTTTTTCCTAATTTGCATTATATTGCATAAATAGAATAAATAGATATTATATGTGTAAAAATTTTGTCTTTATCAAGTCTTTGTGTTTTCAGATCAAGTTTTGGTGTTAGATCTAAATTGCTCACTCTAAGACCATTTATTAAAAAAGGTCTTAGAGTGAGCAATTTAATATTAATATATTACATTAATAAAATACTACATATTACATTAATATTTTGATATTTACATGTATGACAATATTTCAGTATTTTCCTGATTTTTATTTTATTGATATCAATGCTCTATTACCGACATCAATAAAATAGAAACAAAGTCAATCTTTTGGTCCCTGAGCTTCATAATTTATTTAATAATTTTTAATTAACACCAGTAGTTTACATATTTTATTGTCAAATCACTATTATAATTAGCAGTTATATTATGTATAACCATTGAATAACAGAGTTCTATGTTATCTCTGAAATGGAAGTAACATGTTCAAATATAAATGATGTAGCTCAGAACTATACAAGTAAATTTTTACGAGTCTATATGATAAAAGGTTGATTTTAAATGAGTTTTGATTGTTTTGATGTTGATTTTCTAGATTTTTTTACTTTATCATTTATCTTTAGTTATGCAGAATTTAAAACCAAAAAATCCGATTGATTTTAAACTTTTGTAGAAAAAAGTTATTAATCAGCAGTCGCATTTAACAAAATAGATCGAGAAAAGTTAAAAGGTATTTTTCATTTGTCGAATAGTTATTGACATATTATTTTTATTATCTAGTTATAGTGTTATTCAGTAGTGTTCGAAGGATGCAAAAAATGGTTTGACTTTTTGTATATTATTAAATATATATATGCATATTATTTTTATATAAAATATTACTATTTAACTATAAACTTTCATTTTTAATTTCTAGTTGAAGTTAAAAAAAGAAGCCAACTAGTTAATGAAAAACAAATTATTGATGATGTGGAGACAAAAAACACCCATGGATATCTTGTTTTGGACAATTACAAGCCATAAGTCAAGAATTATAGCGAAATCATACGATTGAACATGAGTGTAGATGGGGGTATCCGAGTTGTGCAATGGGGAGTGGTGATAGGAGAACAGAAAGTTGAAAATAGGAGAACAGGAAGTGGTATAACTGCTTTTCCCAGTCTCTTCGTTTAATTTGTGTTGCTCGTATTTTTTTCATCAGTGGTTTCATGAATGATTCGGCTTGTGAGTTAGCTTGCGGCCAATGCGGTGTGATTCGTTTATGTTCAATATTCAGTTTGTTAAAAAACATCTTTATTTTGAATGAAGTAAAAGGTGGTCCATTATCGCAGATAATTTTTTTCGGTATTCCATAAACTGCGATCGTTTTCTGTAGAAAATCCATAAGAAGGTCAGCCGATGTATTATTCATAATATCGACAATCGGAAATTTTGATATTTGGTCTATGAAAACTACCAAATAAAATCCGTTAGGTAAAGGACCAAGGTAATCTTTGTTAAGTGTGTCCCAAATTTCCGATAGTGTTGGTGTGATTAATAGTTCGGCTGGTGGATTTGGTTTACCAAGTGCTTGACAAGTTGCACATTGTTTTATATATTGTTGTACTTTAGTGTCAAGGCCTGGAAAGTAAACTTTCTGTCTAAGTAGTGCTTTGGTTTTCTCGAGTCCCATGTGACTATTATGCGCCATTTGTAAAACCGTTATCTCTAGTAATCGTGGAATTACAATTCGATTTGCTTTTTGGATAATGTTTTAGCTTTTCGTTGTCACAAGGGTCTACCGGGTGTCGACTTGGATAATCAGATATATTATGTTTTCCTTGGACTTAGTGTAAATCAAAAGAATATCCCTGTAATCGTAAAGTCATATGCTCAATGCGAAGTGGTACTGTAGCATTTAGGTTGTTTAAAACCTTTACAATAGCTTCGTGATCGCTGTACATTTTAAAAGGGTGTTCAAACAGGTATGTCCTGTTGTGTTCGCAGGCGTACACTATAGCTAAACATTCTCTTTCCAGCGTAAAGTAGCGTTGTTGTACAGGTGACAGCGCTTGAGTTATAAGATATGAGTTTAAAGTCTTGTTTATTTGGCATGTTTTGTACAATCTTCCCATCTTCGTCGCCAATTTGATGAAGTAAAACAACCTTTATTATCGTTTACTTCTATATAATAATCTTCTACAAAATTACATTTTAAAAAATTTTGATTTTTCCCAAAGTTGGAATTTTTCTTCTTTCAAAAACAAACTGAAAAAAGTTATTTTCTCAATAGAAAATATTTTCGAGTTCTTCTGATCTCGTTTCTCTTTTATAAGTGCTTCTAAATGTAATTTAAAATATTTGTTTTTATTTTTTATTGTTTTTTTAATCGGTATTTTATTTGTATGACGGTTTTCATAAAAACGGTATTTACTAATTTCAAATATTTGATTTTATTTTTTATTGTTTAGTTAAACGGTGTTTTATAATTGAGGTTATTTTATTTGTATGAAGGTATTAAACGGTATTTACTTTTTATTCTATATTTTTTTGAAATAATTGGTTTATAATTTTTGTATTGTTAAACGGTTCTCGGTGACGGGATCTTATGATCCTCTTCGAGTTTCCGTGTTCTTTATATATTATGTACCAACGACACTTTTACCAGAGAATATTGTTAAATATAAAAAAAAAAAAAAAAAAAAAAAAAACATAAATATAAATATAATTTTCTTAAGATCTCCATCGCAGAGCACATTCTTACATCATCAAATAAAATTGTTGACTTATCAATTTATTTTAAATTTCTAAAAATAGTTAGTGAAAGCGTATTTGAAGGACTGCTCTTCTGAAACAGCTTTAAACAAATGCAGTTTACAAATTGACGAGTGTTTTTGAATGTTATTTTATTTAAAATTATAATATGAAACATTTTTGTTTTCTTTTAGTATTTTAGTTTTTCAAGTATTTTAAATGTACTTAACAAAGTTTTAAATGGATTTAACAAAACATGGTGTTTACACTAACAGCGTAATTAAAAAGAGTTTTATTCATGCTAATAATAATATAATAATACAATGCTGTTGAGATCGCTATATTGAGATTTAATCTATATTAAACAAAACGAGAATATCAAATGTATTCAATTAAATCAAGCTTCGAATCAGTTTATATTTCTAACTTCTAATGTTTCAAATGGCAATCTATTTTAGAATTTAACCGAACGAATTGTAAACATTCCCTCACGATTACGATTTAAATATTTCTTGTCAGCGTATAAATGATATTTGTTACCTCAAATTTTTGAAGATGGACCTTAAACATTTAACGAGCAAGAGTGCTTTGGTGGTATTTATATTATTTTCAAGATAGAGCACTATATACCGGTTAATTCAGTATCTTCATACATAAATGATTTAGATATTATACCAAATTAGTAGAATGCAATAAATGTTTTTTTCAAATAATTTAAAATGGGAATCACAAATCATTTTGATTTGTGGTTCCCACTTTAAATCATTTAAAATTAATACGTCAAGACTTTTTTCTAATTTGGTAGTACTTAATTCTTGCTTTACATTATTTTTAGTCATAAAATATTTATGATTTTTACTTTTATGCTCATTCTTCTAATATATCAATATCATTTTGCAAAACAGTTGCACCAGTTTCATTCTTAACTTCAGATATCACTTTACTATCATCTGCAAATAATATTATTTGATTTACAAGATGACTAGGAAGACCATTAATGTCTAATAAAAATAAAATTGGATCAAGCACTGGTAACACACTACTAACTTACTTTACTCATGATGATACCTCTTTTCCTTGAACCACCCTTTGCTTTCTATCCGTTAAAAAAGACTTAATCCAATAATTTGAAACTTTATTTCTATTACAGTTTTTTAGCAACGGCTTAAAGGTTAGCTGCCCTCCATGAATTAGGTACTACACCTTCATGTAATGATATTTTAAGTAACAAAGTTATAGGATTAGAAAAAACACACTTTTTTAAACACAAAAAGATGAACTCCATCTGGTCCAACTCGATACATTAAAGAGAGAAGTCTAAAGTCTAAAATTTTTATAGTTTCTGTTTTGGACAAGAAAAAAAAAGACAATGTTCATCAATACTTAAATTCATTAGTTTTTATTTCAATTTATGAATAGTTATAAATTTTTTACTTTTAATAACAAAATATATAAATAAATATTATTATTTGCCACAGCCATAAATTAAAAATATTATGGTAGGGCAAACAAAAAAAATGTCGTCTTATCGCGGAGCCCCTTAATTTAAGCCGTACTTTAAGTTGCATAGTTTATAGAACATTATTTTTATTACCGTTATAATTTATTGAAATTTTAAATACAGAAAAAAAAAAAGTATTAACAAAACTTAAAACTTCACAAACAAAAATAACTAAGTAATTTAGAAACTAAAAAAAGTTTTTTTTTTAGAACTAGGCTTGCTATTTTCCGAAATCGAACATGCATCTTTAATTTTCGTACAAAATTTTTACATTTTTTATTTGCTAACGAAACAGATTCTGACAATAAAATCCTTGTTTGTATAATTATTTAGATTTTAATGCTGATGCTGCAAAGTTCAATTGTTAGTATGAAATAGTGGATATAATTAAACAGTCATGACAATGTTTATTTATTTTTTTTAATTATTAAACTTTTTCGATCATGTTGCAGAGAACCTTTCGATCATGTTGCAGAGAATCTTTTGATCATGTTGCAGAACATTTTTTTCTAAATAATGGTATACAATTTTATTAAAAAAAAATAATTTTCTTGATAAATTTTTGCCAGTCACATAATTTTTTTTTGTTTTTTAAAAAATTGGCATAAAGGGAAATTTGTTATTGATGAACTTAAAACATGTTATTGAATGACTCATTTGATTTTGACCGCTGCACAGTGACCCAGAAAAACCTAAAAATGGCAAAAAGTCCGGAAAAAAAGTGAAAGTTTTATCGGTTTTAGACTTAAAATGTTAAAGTAAACTATTTTTTTTGATCTAAAATCAACTTGAAATAATTTCATAGATATTATTAATGTGTAATTTTAAAGGGATATATGTGTAAAAAGTTAAATTTATCACCATAAAATTATGAAAATTTAAGGTATGGTTAATTTGTAAGCAACCTTATTTTCCACCACCATACAAAACTTTATTACTATTTTTGTTAAAGTAAGTGAGTGTCTAGATATTATAAGTTTATTTATTTTTGTTTGTTTAAATTTAAAAAACAAGTTCTTTTTAATTATTCTTTTTAAAATTAAAATTTTTATACACAAGTTTGAACATAAGTGCAGGCCAAAAAAAAGTTCCACGTTGTTCCATGTTCAATTTTAGTGAAACAAAACCACTAAACAATAGCAAAGTAAACCAGTATTTCAATACAATATTTGATGCAACCTCCTGCTCCTTAAGGAGATATCTTTAATAGATTCATGCATAGTTTTGTCAAATGAAACACCCGCCCCTCCCTTTTGATTTAAAAACACTTTTCGGACGTTTGTGCAATAATATGCAATTTAATTTTTTTTTGAAAATTAAAAAGTCTTATCATAATAATATTTGGTAATAAAGAAATTAAGCTTTAAAAGTGAAATGAAAAGGTTGGATCTATTTTTAAAAATTCGCAAATCTGAAGTGAATAACGAAGCACTTCCTAAAATACTTATCGAATTTATCAAAAATTCAGAAATAATTTCTAAAGATTGGTGAACTAAATAGAACAATACAGATTTTTATTTCGAAAGTGAAAAATAAGCTTAAAAAATATTGTAGAAACTATGAAAAGTTTTTAAAGTACGAAAATTATTGGTTCGGGAAAAATCTCATCAATTATAGTGTGTCTTTTAATCCTAGACCAGGAAGACCAATCAAGGAATGGGGAGAGCTTTGTGAAACAAGTAAAAGAGCAAAGGTTGCAGATTTAGCTAATGAACACTATGTAGCTCTATTTATTGCTGCATCAAAAAATGCTAAACCAGCAAAAGAAAAAGATTCAGCTTATACTTTGAAAAGAACTTCTAAATATGTTGATGTAGCTCAGATGAGAAGAAGTATTGATTCCTTGACTCAAACAACAATGAAAACGCAAACTAACTTAAGTGATTTACAATATCAAATGTTGAGAAATTCATCCTTTTCTCACAATGTAAAAATATATCCTAGTCTTAATAAGCTTGTGGGAAGAAAGGCCAAACTGTTATCCTGAAGGTGTTCAATTTACTGAAATGTCAGCAAAATGCTCATTACAAAGTATGCTAAGTAATACAGTTACTGGTATTATAGATATGATTGATTTAAGGGAAAGTTATAAAGTTGAGATGAATAGAGTTTTATGTGTGAAAATTAAGTTTGATGGAACTTCAAGTCAAAAATTTACAAGCAAAAATTTGATAGCCTTAATTTTACTGAAGAGTCAAAGCAAGAAGATAGCCTATTTAGCATAGCAATTGTACCTCTTCTGTTTAAAGTTGAAAACATTGGCTTTCGGAAAAGTTCTAAAATTCTAGCTGACACTTTTGTAGACCTCTTCACCTGCAATTTAAAAAAGAGACATTAGAGTTGTGCAAAGAAGAAATAACTGATCTTCAAACTCAAATGAGTCAGTTAAATTTTTTGACAGATTTGAATATTGCTGGTATAGTATTAACTATTAAGGTTACTTTTAAAATTGATAATTGACCATGTTTAATGGGAAAGTAATAAATTCATTGACTGACACAAAGTCAATTCAGTCTTGTAATGTGTGTGGTTGTAAGCCCAAAGAGATGAATGATATAGATTTAGTTAAAAAAAAGCCTGTAAATGAGAAAGCTCTTAAACTAGGCATTTCAAATTTGTACTGTTAGATAAGATCTTTTGAATTCATCTTACATTTAGGTTATAAAATGGAAATCCAGAAGTTTTAAGCCAGAACTGAAAAAGAGAAAAGTTCAGAGAAAATTTGAGTCTCATTGTCCAAAGTAGGCTTTTGTAATAGCAATGATGGAAATACTTCGAGAAGAGCAATTGAGAACTCTGCAATTTTTTCTGAAATAGCAGGTTGATATAGAAGTTATAAAGAGAATGCACATTGTCCTTATTACAAAATCCTCTGGGTACCATATCAATAGTAATCAATTTGAAGTTTACTGTACTAATACAGCTAAGGTTATAGTTAATAAATATGGTTGGTATATAAGGCCACCCAGGGTTCACAAAACTCTGATACATGGTTCTTCCATTTCAAAGCAACTTGATTTGTCAATTGCCCAATACTCTAAGAAAGCTCAGGAAAGTCTAAGCAAGCAAATCCGAAATAAAAGGTTGCATCACACAAGAAAAATATCAAGAATTTAAAACTATGAAAGATCAGATGCACTACCTTTTGATTAGATTAGATCCAAGTCTCAAGGATTTCATTTGTAAAACACAGGAGTTATCAAGGAAGAACTTTGCCTCCAGAAGTATTGAATTGTTAGTTATTTAACTTGTGGAAAGATTTTAATGTTCTGACTTATTTATTTTTGTATAATAAATTGTGTAATTTTTTTGTGTGTTAAAGATTCATATCGCGTACGCGCGCATTTTGCAACGCGCAAGCGTTTACCGCGTGCGCGACCGTTTGTGTAATAATAAAACGATATTATATTTTGGGTCAAGGAAGCTAAATTTTTTACTAATAATAGTATTTACAAATATTTTAGTCCTCTAACACGCGTTTTGACGCGTACATACGCGTTGTATGGGTATTTAGTGCATGTGAAAATAATTTTAAGTTACTAATTTGAATTCCTTGACCCTAAAAACCCCTATTTTGATGTACAGTATAAGCTTAATGTGCATAATGCTAATAGTTAAATAATTTTTGTCGCTTTTAACTTAATCTGGGTCACTAATTTTTGTCGCTTTTAACTTAATCTGGGTCTGCGCTGGTCAAGATTTTGATTAACTTTTCTTAAAATTAAGTTTGTTATTTCAGTTAAAAGGTTATGAGTTAAATATGGAAACAGCGATATTCTAATTGTCAACATGGTAAATGGAGCTTTTATTAATTAAGTCTTAACTGATCAATGAATCTAATTATAATTATCCAATTATAATTGTTATATTTCAGTCGTAGATGGACGTTACCTATCAGTTTGTGCTTATTTAGATTGAAATAAATACCTCGTAAATTTGCTTATCAGCTCATTTGTCACGCATTCTGCGGCGTTTGCTGACATCAAAAAAATTGGCGTAAATTACTTCAACAATCTTATGGAGAGATATAGGATCATTTAACTTTTATGCAGGAATTAAGTATCGTCTTAACTTTTACGCAGGGACAAAGTATGGTCTCAACTTCAAACAACGCAACAATAGATCCGATAATAATGAAAAAAACTAAATGTTTATAAAAGCATTTTCATTACCATAAAAACTAAATATTTTAAACTTTTAAATTACGTTATAATTACGGACTAATATTAATATACTTCGAATGTTTTCACATTTGATTTAGTAAGTAGTATTTATATTAGAAATTAAATTTTGGAAACAAAAGAATGTTTTCTAATTTAGCATTTTAAAACAAGATAAAGTAAGAATATATAGAATTTTTACATCGGTGAACGTAGTCTATCATATATTTGATGTTTATAAAACGCAAATAGATACAAATAAATATAATTGATAAATTA
Source organism: Hydra vulgaris (assembly GCF_038396675.1). Classification (NCBI taxonomy): domain Eukaryota; kingdom Metazoa; phylum Cnidaria; class Hydrozoa; order Anthoathecata; family Hydridae; genus Hydra; species Hydra vulgaris. Next base: position 25,382,131 of record NC_088924.1, on the reverse strand, counting down.
GGTACTTATTACAAATTATAAAAACTTTAAATTTTTTAATACAGAAAATTTTTTTTTTATAAAATGTTAAAAAATGTGAGAAAAAAATTTACAAATTTATTTAAAAAATTTCTAATAAGTTAAAAAAAAATATATCAAAACCCGAACATTAATTGTAAATTTATTTAAGAAATTCATTTTTGTAATTACTGTTACCACCTAAAGAACCCAAAAAATCTAACATATCATCATTTTCTCGGTTGTTTTTAAGATTAGACTCTCGTGAAACCTGAACTGGAGTGTTTTTAGAACTGGACTGCTGAGAAATTTGTTTTGAAGAACTATTTCCTATATGTTTTTGATCACTAGATTCGACGCTAGACTTTGGCTGCTGTCGACGAACTGGTTGAATTTGAACGTCTCCTATATTATTAATACTGCCATCGCTAAATGAAATGGAAGAAGCGTTTCTCATATGCTTACGTTGAAATTGCTGATTATGAACCGAATCATCGCTTATCATATTCGTTGATTTTTGAGCCGCTAGGTTTGTGTTTTTGTGTTGCAATACAGTATCTTTTGCCGCAGCTTAAAGAAATGAATAATTGCGTAGTTTAAGTTATAAATAATAATAAAATACGAAATACACAAACAGAAATATGAAGTTACCGTAAAAAAATAAATACACTATGAAGAATTCAAAGTTTTTAAAAACTATAAATAAAAAAGTTCATTATTTTATAGTGATTTAAAAAATAATAGCGATGACTGTATTTAACACCAGACTTAACAGTTCTCAACAGAAAAACAATAAATAAATATATTAGGTTAGAAATGAATAGTTTAACATTAAACCATGATTTTTAAAAAAAAATAAATTCACTAAATTCTTAGCGGCAATATTCCGGTTTGTTTTTGAACATTAAATACAGAAGTGTATTCCATCGATGATTGAAAAAACCCAACATTTTTGCCTATTTGCTATGTCATTTATCTGGTACATCTACTACTGCATATTTAGTTTGACATATTACTGATAAATTCTGCTTCAATGCTTACTATTTTTTAAAATACCGACACTTTCAGAAAAAAGAAAAAAAATAATTAAAACAAAAAAAAAAACTTTAATGATAAATAATCAATTTTTGTGCTAAAGCCCTTGCAGATGGCTATTTTAGCATGCAATCAATAAGTGTATATGTATGTGTGTGTGTGGTGTGTGTGCATCTTTGAATAGTATGCCTCTTACAATGAAATTTCATTTTCATTTTTAACTTTTAAACGTCAATCAATGCTTAAATGTTTAAAGTCGTAATTGCATTAATTACGGAAGTACATTAAATTTTGTCAATTAAAACTGCAAAAATAACAACTTTAATGACTAATCACTTGATAGTGTTTGTTTTTTTATATTTATAGTTTTTATTTTCATGTCAAGTGTACATTCAACTGATATAGCCATAGGTTAATAAAGTAATACAGCGTACAAGGTGTATATATCGTGTACATATATCAAATAAGGGTTTTGATTTGAGAAGGCCATTTTTTAAATAACAGATAGAAGAAAAAAGTTTACATTTTATTCTAGTCTTGTATTTTAGTGCTTGATTTAAAGCAACTTGCAAGTGTTCATATATATATATATACATATATATATATATATATATATATATATATATATATATATATATATATATATATATATATATATATATATATATATATATATATATATATATATATATATATATATATATATATATATATGTATAATAAGGTTAATAATATATATGTATATATAATAAGGTTTGCATTTTATTTATTCAAGTGAGAAAACATTATTAATGCTTCATATAACATATATAATATAAAAAATACTTAATATAACATAGAAAATATTTAATATAATGCAGAATATACTTAATAAGAATAACCAATATAACAAAAGAAAGTAAAAAAGTGCAAATAAAATATTGGTATTAATATGCTACCTTGAGTGCTGATTGTCCTTGTGTATTTAAGTTCTTAAACTAAAAAATTTTGTGCAAAAAAAAAAGAAAGAAAAAAAAAGTGATTTGTCCTGATTAATAAATACACTAAGTATAATAAATACACTAAGTAAAACTAATTCACTAATTAATATATTTACATACACTTAATTAATAAACTTACACAACTTTACGATTGGTCCATTATATGGTTCCCTATCAACTTTTGTAGGAGCAGCAGCCTAGTTAGAAAAGCATAAAATGTTAACTTAAATAGTGATATAAAAAATATTGCTATAATACATTAACATATTACCTTTTCTTTTAAAAACTGTCTATTGTAGACATATTGGGAAAATGTTGGTCGAAAGATGTATTTACCAGAACCTCCCATTACACTCAACTAAAATTTTTACAAAAAAATAATTTTATTCATTGGCAAGCAAAATCTTTAAATGTTTAAAAACAATCAAAAAATTACTAAAATAAACAATATATTAGCTTACACCATTAGTACGATGGTACACAACCTTCCCACGACTGATAGTAACTTCAGTCACACCATGACATGTCATACCCTCAAATATATTAAAGTCAGCTGCCTAAAAAAGATAAGAATAATCAACATAATTAAAAAAAACCTGATAAGATCAAAGCAATTATAATTGTACTAAAAAGTATGATGAGGACTTACATGATGATGAGTTTCAGCAGATATGGTTCTTGTTGCTAAAGGATCCCATACAACAATATCAGCATCAGATCCAATAGCAATTACACCTTTTCTTGGATATATGTTAAAAATTTTGGCTGCAGTTGTGCTAGTGACAGCAACAAATCGACAAGGGTCCATGCGGCCAGCATGCTAAACACGTATTTAAAACCTTTAAATTCTTATTATTATATTAGGTTTTTATGATGCTTTTGAGAGATATTTAAATATTTGGTTTTACCTACTGATTTGATTTTATGATGCCTTTAAAAGATTTTTTTAAAGATTCAGTTTTACCTACTGGTTTGATTTAAAAATATAAGGAGAAAATAGAAGGGGTTAATCATTAAGTAATCATTTGAAACATGAAATACAAAAAAATTATAAATAAATACCACTCCTTTCTCCCAAACAATAGACATACGATCTTCAACACCTATAAATTAACAAGTTTAGTTTACTTCATTTTATATTTCATCTATTTTATTATTTATTTCAGATTTATTAATTTCATTTAAATTGTTAATGAATTTTGTTGACTCACTAATTAAAAAACTAGACCAATAAAATTGTTTTTTACCATTTACACCATTTGGTATGTTTCTAAAATCATTTTTTCCGAGTGCTTTTTGGTCTGCATTAAAAGTACAATTATCGGTGCCTGTGCATGCAAGATCTCCGCTAAACAAAAGACTTGATATAAGTTAAAATATTTAAAAATTCAAATACCTGCATCTCTACTTATATATGCTTCTGCATCTTTACATACTGAAAAAAAAACATTGAGAGTTATTTAGAAATCACTATTTAATTTTTTTTTTTTACAAATGCTCTGAAAAATCTTCTATTTTTCATACCCTTTTAAAACATTGGTTCATAGAAATGCTAATAAAAAAAAAACATTGGTTTTTGGAATACTAACAATTTTTTTTATTTTATGAAACTGCTACTACTCTTTTACTTATTAATATATTAAATCTCTTTTAAAAATTTATATTTACTATATAATATCATATATTATATATATTATATAATATATATTATATATATCATATAATAGTAAATTACTTTAAAAAATTTAAAAATTTTAACTTATCAAAATTTTTCTCTACATATTCTGCACAAAAAAAAAAATTCTTTTATAAAAAGTTTTTAATTATACATTTGAATATATTCATTTTACTAAACAAATAGCTAGAGCCTTGAAGCTAAATGTTTTTCATAACCTCAGTAATAATTTCTGTCAAATTCTATTTTAAATAGAAGCTCTTAAATAAAAATAACAAGTGTGACTCTCAAAAACTGAAAAATCCAAAATTAGTACTCTTTTATGCTTTTGAACTGTTATATTTAGTAAACTTACTTTGCAAGTAAATCCATTAAAAAACCTGGTGTTGAAGGGTCTGGTCTCAGTGGAGGTCCCATTACATAAGCTGAAATGATAACCATTTTTTAAGTCTATAACACAGGTCAACATCTAACTTTGTACAATAAATTTTATAAAATTCTTTAAAAGAAAAATACTTTTTTTTCATTAACTATTTACACTAATGCAGGTTGTATGCAGGGCCTATTCTAGGAAAAAAATTTGGGCAGCTTTACCAGCCCCACCCCCCCCCGCAAAATTTATCAGAAAATCAGCGTTTTTTCAAAAAAAAAAGTCCTCAAATTTTAATTTGGCCCTAATTGATGCCAAAATACGGTTGACGCTGTTGAAAACGGTCTAGAATAGCCCCTGGTAAGCCAGTTATAAACACTTTTTTTGAATAACTACATTTACTCGCTCCATCTATTAAATATCCTTCATCAGTGCTTTAATTGAAACTAAATGGAATTAAAAAACCCTTAAAAACTAACTTACCGGCGGCATGACGCCAGCAACTGTGGCGATAATGAGTTCCATCAACACCCAATCCAGCTGCAATTGGTTCACCAAAACAGTTAAAACCTTTACGACGCATAGAGCAAATAACTTCTGCAGCACTTTTACTCATAACATGAACTATATAAATTGGACAGCTAGCCTAAAAAAAAGCATTTCTAATAAATTACTAAACAATAGCTAAAAACTAAGATCTTAAATCTTTAAAATGATTTAACATTAAAAAATATTTAATGTTAAATCATTTTAAGGATTTAAGATTTACTTAAAAGTAAACAAAACCTGAATAATTGTAAACTTTATTTAACCTTAAAATATATTGAAATCTTATATATAATACAGAAATGTAAATACGAAGTAATGCCCCATGTTAAGTGTTTACATTTCAGATATGAAATTAAAATCTAAACTGCAAGGTTTTCCTTTTTTTACACCTTCAGTATAAATAAACTGCAGCATTCAGTATAAATTATAAAACTAATTTGTTTTAAGAAATCAAAAAAAGAAATCAGAAAAAGAAATCAGAAAAAGAAGAGTAAAGAACATAAAGTTACAGTCTAAATCAGTTATTCAAACAAAAAGACATCAGCATCCATAATTTCTTTTTATAATTAAAATTCATCAAAAAATCATGATCAAATCATCACTGATACTTATGAGAGAAGAATGATTTCTAAAATAATATACAAACTTGTACAAACTATTCTGTTTAATTAATAGTTTATTCTGATATTCTGATGTTCTGTAGCCTTAATAACCCGTGGCTGGAGAGCTAAGTTGGTTAGACCGTCAAACAAAAAGTTAAAACCCGGACTGTTGTACAACATGAGTTCAAATCCTGCCACTGCCAACTCAGCGCTTGAGTAGTACTTCGGTACGCAAAAATGTTGGTCAATAACGGATGCTACTTTGGATTAGTTTTAATGACTATTTGTGGCTGTTCCTATGCTAAGCCAACAATATCTTCGGATATAAGAACATTGCATAGAAAAATATAGCATGAAAATTTAAATAAAAAAAAAGCAAAGCAAAATTAGTAAGAACTGTGTATTAGTTTAGGTGCATAAAGATGTATTATTTAAAGTTAGTCATTCATCCCTTACAATGTTTATTGAAATATTTATAAAATTAAACAATATTTATAAAATTATTTTTTTAAGATAAGTTTATGCATAATCAGATTAATTGGATCGTGTCAATAATTTTAAAAGCTGCTACAAAAAGTTTGTTCCAATGAAAACGTTGTAAAATAGGTTGCTGAGTACAACCTACTCTTTAAAAGGTCATGACAAGTTGTATTCATTTCATAAATAAACTTACAAAAATTAAGGCTTGAGTTAGTTAAACTTGCCAAAAAAAATTATTTGAGATATTGGATTAAAATATTATTTTAATTCCTTTTTATTTTCTTACAAATACAAACTTTCCAGTTTTCATTTGTAAGAAAACTAGCTTTCAAGTTTTTTTCTTATAAATCTGGTCTGATAAATTTGCTTATTTAATTAATATTTGACATACAAAATATTTGTAAACAATTTATAAAATTTTAAATTAAATTATAAACATAATGTCTTACTTGGGTCTACCTTTTTGCAGTTAATCTTTAATGTCAATAAAAATAATTAATAAGTGAAAAGAGAAATTTATAATATATATTAATTGAAATAATTTAAATTTGACTCTAAGGTGTTTTAAAAGCAATATTTTTATAATAGGATTCAGAAATAGCTAAAGAAAGCAATATAATTACCTCTTGTTAAAAAGTATAAATACTTTTGAAAATCTTTTCTAAGAAAATTCAGAATAAAATAAAGAGTAAAAATTTTTTCTTATTGCCAACATGTAATCAAAATAACAATGAGCTATTTGCAAAAACAAAGAAGTTTGCATAATTTTTTGATGACTTATGTTTACTTATATATCTTACGAATATATAAAAAGGCTGTATTGTATATTTTTCTTACAACAAATTTTGTCTCCTTACTCTTCAACTTTTGTCAATAAACAAAAATAAACTTATTAACTTTATAAAAAAAATAACAATAACAAACAAATAAAAGTAAAATAATCTATATAATAATGCTGAACTTAAAAGAAGTAGTTCACTTTCAAGCGTGTTTGACACAAAACTCTTGGTAGCCATTGCAACCGAGGTAATGGCGAGAAAGAGTTGCAGAACTTTTTTTTATAAGAAAATGCTCTTATAAAAAAACGAAAGTGTATGCAAATATTCAACTTATGTAAACATATATCAAGTTTCACAGTTTTACTTTTACTTGAAAATTGGATTGCAGCAATATCTCCTTAATTTTGACCTATAGCATTTGTTTCCGTTTTATAAAATCTTTTGTTTGTTAAATACTTTAAAAATCTTTAAAACAAACAACAAGCCTGTGTGGCCGAATGATTAGCTCACAGAGTTTCTGAAGCAAATTGCCATGGTTAAATCCTAACACTTTTTTTTTTTAATTTTTTTTTGATTTTTCTAAAACACGAAATAAAAACTTTTGAAGTTTTATAAATATCATTTTCATAACATATGTAAAGATGTTATACACTGTAACAAACGAAAGGGAGAGAATTTTTAAAAAAGCTTAAAAGTTTGAAAAATATCAAAAAACACCAGGAGAAAACTGTTTCGCATATGTCAAGATGGTTATTTTATTAATGTATTTATAATGTATTTGCCCAAAGCAGCTAGAATGAATCTAAAATGTAGCTAAAAGAATGTAGCTAGCAAAAGCTTTAAAACTTTATTTTAACAATTAAAAGTCTTTTTTGCTATATTTATTTTTTTGCTATAAATTTAAACGCCCAGATTAAAAAAACGGAAAATGTTTTGTATTAAGGTGTGGATTTGACATACCAACTCCCCATGACTCCTTTTCCTGGTCCTCTTTTTCCTGGTCCTCTTTTGCTTTGTAAATTTGATAAAGTCTTGATGAATAGTTGAAATTTTATTTTTCAAGTCTTAAATTTTCAAAAATGCCGCAAGAAATGTCACGCAACTACCATCTATGCTAGTGTATCTATGATACTTATATTAAGTGTTTACACAATCAATTAAACTGCACATCTAGGACATTAAAAAGACGATTTTCTTTTTTAAAGTAGGAAGATGTTTTCATTCAATTAAGACTTTTTCTTTCTAATAAATAGAAGAGCTCTAAGCATGCGAATAAATTTTTATTTTTTGCTCTAAAAGCAATGTTTTAATGAATTTTTTTTTATCATTTATTCAAAAAACATTAAAGTAAACTAATTGAGGATAGATTAATAGCCGAATAAGTATAAAAATACAGGAAGATGTGAAATAAATTTAGATCCGGGTCATGACAGCAAGTTTATAATATTTTGTTTCTTTATAACTTTATCATGTTCTTATATTGAATGATTAATTATATATTAGAACAATATTTATAATATTAATTAGAACTATATTTAAAATTTTTATTATTTTTTGTTATTTTTATTTACTTATTTTTTAAATAATTTTAATTATAAATATATTTATGTTAAAAAAGCACAACCTACAAAACTGCCCTACTGTCTTGAAGGTTATGCTTTTTTAAGCTAAGGCTAAGAGAAATCTTGGTTGAGTAAAGACTAGAGATAGTGTCTTGTAAAAATACCCATCTTGGGCAGATGTTAACTGCATCTGGCTACTGTTTTGTAGAAGGCCTCCTAGGAAAAGTCTTAAAGGGTAAGAAGAATAATTCTGCTAACCAGCCTCAAACCCATTCTTCATCTATTAGACTGGCATAGATGTAATACTGTGTTACATTGTATGCTGCCCAGGATGATGAATGCCAGATCTTCTTGACTCTACATGACTATGCAACTCTTCCTGTAACTTCCTAATATAGGGACAACTTTAAAACTCAGTTTATTGGTTCTGAGGCCAGCTTGTAGTAAGGTTTCCCTAAATCTGTGATAGCTCTCAGAGCCTTATTCCATCAACAGCTGCAAAATATCAGAGTATTAACAGTGCTAAGTTGCACATGGATACTGTCCCTGTTAAAATTTTAAGTTAATTTACAGGACTGAGACAACTACACAACTCATTGGTTAGGAGACCGTGTTCTATCTATGAAAGTCAAATTTTAACTTAACTTAAATCATGCCAAAAGTAACTCAAAATTTAAAACATAAAAAACTATCCCCACCACCTAACTGTTTTAATATATCTTTTACAAATATTCATGGTCTGTGAAGCAACCTTCCATCAGTTCAGTCTTACCTTTTGCAAAATTCACCAGACTTGCTTGCTATTTAAATTCTGCTATTCCTTCTTCAGATCTCAGAATTGATGGGTATTACCCTTTGATTCGCAAAGACTACAATAGTTACATGTTTGGCTTGAGGGTATACATATGTATCAACTCACCTATTTGTTGTAAAAAATCTTTTGACCATTCTTTTATGTGTTTTTGCTTAGCACCTCTTCACTCTATCACCTTTCTCTTTGTTCTCTATTGCTCTCCTTCTTCCCGAGACTACACCCTTTTAAAATTCTCAATCTCTTACTCAGATAGTTAACTTTGTGATTCGTTTTCCTAACAACCCTAATCATTTACCTTCACTCCTTGATTATGTCTCTGACTCTAGCTTTTGTTCAGTTTCTCTTTTAGGTGGTTCTGACCATGCAATAATTTCTATAAATCTTTTATTTAGTACTTCTTTTTCGGACTCACCTTTTATCGCTCTACTTACTACTACCCTAAAGCTGACCGGGATTCTTTTTGTGATTTTCTTTGTGACAATCCTTGGGTTGATGTCTTTTCTCTCTCAGCTTTTACTTCTTCTCATTGGTTTTTACCTTCTTGAGCAGCTGCTAATTCAAATTGTAATCATTTTTTTTCCATCTTTTTCAAAAGAACAACTCTCTTGAAAACAAACAGCTATTTATTATTGCAAGAATACAATGTAAAAAGGTGCTGTCTGATGCTAAGCTCATTTATTCTCAGTTCACTAAATCTCATATCTTATATCAGAAGTTAGGCTCAGAAAAAGACTTTTGGAAAATATTCAACAGGGTCATTAACAAGGGTAGGTCTAACATTCCATCTCTCATTCATGGGACTGATCTCGCTACCTCTCCTAAGGATAAGGCAGAACTATTTGCAAAGAACTTTTCTTCAAATTTGACTCTTGAATCTTATGATCATTCTCTTCCTTCCAATCCAATTAAATAGATTACCCATTGTTAGACATTCAAAACACTCCAGTTTCTGTTGCTAAAGTCATATCTCAATTACACTCTTCTAAGGCTTGTGGTCCGGACAACATTCCTGCCATAGTCTTACAAAATTGTTCTCTAGAACTCTCTTCAAATCTCTCTAAACTACTTAATAAGTGCTTGACTGAGTTTTGTTTTCTTGCCTGCTGGAAAATGACATCTGTTGTTCCATTTTTCAAAAACTCAGGTGAACATTCTGACCCCTCTAATTATTAATCAATCTTCTTTCAGTTATTAGTCCAATCAATTATTATTTCCAATCAGTCTTCTTTCTGTTATTAGCAAGGTCTTTGAGTCTTTGATCAACAAATTTGTCACATCCTATCTTGAGTCAAATAACTTACTGTCAGACAATCAATATGGTTTTCAATCCTCTTGCTCTACGACTGACTTGCTCACTTCTGTGACTGAAAGATTTTATTGTGCATTAGATAAAGGTGGAGAGGCTAGGGCTCTTGCTCTTGACACATCTAAAACTTTTGAGAAAGTTTAGCATGCTAATCTTTTCCATAAGCTTGCTTTATATGGTGTATCTGGTAAAGTTTTTGAGATCAAATCAAATTGTTCTTTTTAACCACTTTATTAAAGTCACCCTCGAAGGACAACAATCTTCTTTATTTCCAGTAACTTCTGGGGTACATCAAGGTTCTATTCTTGGTCCTGTTTTGTTTCTTATCTACATTAATGATCTTCTTAATAATCATACATTTAAAGTAGCTCTTTTGTGCTGATGATTTAATTTTATACACCTGTCTTGACAAAATGTTTTCTCTTTTTGATTTTTCAGAACATGCAGCCAATCTTGAATCTGATCACACTTTTGTAAAAGATTGGGGCTCACAGTGGCAATTAAAATTTAACTCAGTTATCTACTGAAACAACTATTGCAATATGGTTGACATTCCTATATTAATAAATGGCAACCTTCTCACTGAGTCCTCTTCTTTGCATCTTCTTGGATTATTATTTACAACTGACCAATTGTTTAGCATCTTATCAGCATCTGCTTCTCTTTATTTTGCTTGCTATTATCTTTTTTATTCTCTACGTTCTGAAAATCTCTTATTCGTCCCTGTATGAAATACTGTTGTCATATTTGGGCTGGTTCTTCTAATGATGCTCTTTCTCTTCTTGACAAGGTTTTAAAACGCATTGTAAACGTAGTTGGAACTGCTCTATCCAGGGTTGGCTAAAAAACCCAAACCCAAAAAACATTTGGGTTTTTTTTTAAATGTCTTATTTTACAACTGATAACTCTGACTTTAACACTTATAAATGCTTTATTATCAACAAATCCAACTTTTATACTGTAAATACCCTTGTAAACACTGATTTATATACAAAATGGTATTTAGAATATAATTTTTAGTTCAAACTCCTTACAGAATAATCCAAAACTGATCAATCTTTTTTTGTAGCAAGTTGGTAACTTATTATTTTTTTAAACCATATAGTAAGTTAAATATTAAAAAATATTATTGAAATATGTATTAAAACATTAAATTAGTTAAATATTTATAAAGGAAACAAAAATCATTAACTAAATTTCAAAGCACAAAACATTAGTAGTTATTTAGCATCTCTGCTCTCAAATTTCCAAACAAGCATTTTATTTATGTCATTTTATATTGGTATTTGATCTTTATCTTTTAAAGCTTATAACTGTAAATTTCAGTACAAAGCCACAAGCAAAACACTATATATAAAAATTGTTAAACTTTATTCACATCTAGAAATGGAAAGTTGTCAGGCAAAAAAAAAATGTTATAGTTTACAAGATTGTAGACTTGTCCATGTTAAGTGCATACAACTTTAAAACATAAAAAACATGTTATGTGCAAGCAAGTTTGCAACATGTTTGCTTAATGAGAGAACATGTTGGAATCTTGTATGCACTTCACAAGGACAAGATTTGTTGGTGCAAATGATACTCATGCTCATCTGTCTATTTTACAGGTTTTAAATATTTTATATCAGCTACAAGTTTACAACATGTACAACAGGGGTGACTATGAACAGCAGGTTGAAAATGAATATCAGTACCAAGTTTGCTAAAAAGTGAAGAAACACACACAATAGAGCGATGTGTTGTGTTACTTTGATTCAGTTGCAAAACTGATGTGATTAAACATCTTCAACAAAAAAAAAAGAATCTGGTGGTGAAGACATTGTAATGGTTCTTAACAACATCATTTTAGATATTCTTAAGAACAATCTAAGCTTAGGCACAAATCCATTTGCAAAACAAATCTACCCATAATCTAAAAAATAAATACATCATAAAGTGTCAATGTCACCCCAAATCAGCTAACCATTACTCTCACACCATTTTAAAAATACAAATATTATCATATAAAATAAGAAGATTAAGATAATTACTGTATAATGTTGATCAGACCTATAACTTTTCCAGGAAGCTGGACAGTATAATTTTCTGTTAAAAAAAAAGTAGTGATTAGGCTAACAGTTTTCTTCTGTGATGCAAAAATGTTTAAAAAGTGTTCATTGTCATCCTGATTGACAATAATTTACAAGGTTGCAACATCATGTTGCAAACTTGTTGATTACATGTTGTAAACTTATGCAAACTAGTTTTGAAGTGATATATTGAACATGTTAGTATAAAAAACTAGTTTGCAACATTTATATTGTATTACCAACTTTGAATAACTCAATTGTCATAATAATTTTTATAGTGATTTTTTTTTAGTCAAAAATATTCTGAACATATTTTTAATTTAATGCAATTAATTAATTAATTGCATTAAATTAAAAATATGTTCAGAATATTTTTGATGTTAACATCATTTATAGTTGAAGGAGTCCCCTTTTGCACTATAGATAAAATGCGGTAGTAGACTAGTGGTAAAACATTTGGCTTGCAATCAAAAGGTTGAGGTTCAAATTATTTCTGCAGAAATTACTGTGCTCAATCTATTTCTCCACACAGCACTCTTGTTTAAAAATTTTAGTTGGTAATGTTGTTTGTAAGTAAAAATGGTAATGTTATGTTCTAAGTTAAGGATTGAGGCAATATTTTTAAAAATTGAGTTGCTCCCTTCACTGAAGTGGTCACTGGAGCAATAGGGAGGTGAATTAAAAAAAATAAAAAATTACTGTACACAAACAATTATAAAAATTTGGTACTTTGACCGGTTTTTAAAAAAACCCGAAAAACCCAATAAAACCCATTTAGGTTGGGTTTTTTCTAACTATGGCTCTATCTGCAAAGCTTGAGCCTCTTTTCCATCATTGTAAAGTTGCATCTCTTTCTTTTTTTTACAAATACTATCATGGTTGCTGTTCAAAGGATTTATCATCTTGTTCCATCGACTAAAACTCAATCTCGTTTGACTCGTCATTCAGCTAAGTCTCATTTGTTTACTGTATCTGTCCCTGCATGCTCTAAAAACTTAAATTTGTCTAGTTTTTTTCATCCGCACTTTAACTCTTTGGAACTCTTCATGTTTTCCTCACTCATTACAACTTACAACTTTTCAAGTCTTCTGTCAACCGTTTCTTTACTCTATATTTCTATTCTTTATTTTCCAAGTAACTCCCAAATTAAATGTGGTTGCTTGCAGCCTTGTTGGAAGTGAATTTGAATAAAATTAAAATAACAAAAAAAGTATAACATTTTTTTAAAACCAAGATTTTTTTAAACAAGTTTTATTTATTATGAAATTAACAAAAGCATCAAATAATGTTCATATATAAAGTTAAAAAAAGTCAAACTAAATATTTTTAACAATGTAAGACAAAAAAAAAAAGAGAAAATCTAAGCGCATTGTGTAAAACTAAACTTTTTAAAAGAAAAAAAATTCTGTTGTGCGAGCAGGCATTCATTATTCAAACATTTTCATTACAAAAAACTATGCAAAAAAGTGAGCGTAACATTAGAATCATATGTGGAAACATGTAAAGTGAAAACAAAAAATGCTTTTTTGTTTACATCTAGAGAGTTTTTGAAAGTTCAAATAACTCAAAGCTTATTTTCTAATAATTGTTTTTTTTGTTACTTCCTTAGGTGCTCCAAGAAGATTTAATGGTCTTATCACTGAGCACTGCAGAAGCGGGTTTAGCCAGAAAGTTTACACCTTCCTTAGCAATGATGCACATATGACCCATGGACTTCCATTTTTGAATCAAATACTCTAACTACTACACCACATAAATGTTTTGAAACATGTTTTATTTATTTATGAAATAATTATGAACTATTTATGAAATAAACACAAACACTTGTCTCAGCACTCAGGGAACCCTTTAACTGACACGTATAAATAATTAAAATCAATCATTAACAAAGTAAAAAATTAAGTTCCAATCTATTAAAATTTTAAAAATTAATTTAATTTTTAGACTAGACATTTTCATGTGGAAAAAGAATAAGGACAAAAGACAGGAATTCCACACAACTCTAGTTGAAAATAGCAAACAGACCTCATTGAAGTAACTTATTCAACTACGTGATGTTTTATTTGAGGGACAACTCCAAGTGAAATTAATTAAAAAAATTTATTAATTTCACTTGGAGAAAAAACAACTTGAAAGTGAAACTGACTTTTCCAATGAATATCTATTTTTTATGGAACTGAACTATGGAATATCTATTGTTCATGGATCAGAAGTATGTAATGCCTCTGATCTTGCAGATATAGACTATCTAATGATGGTGATTTGGCAAAACGATTTTTCAAGGTATGTTTTTTGAACTAAAATAACCTTTCTTTGTTATTTTTATAATTTATGTTAAAAGGTACACAGCTGTAAAATATTCATAAATAAAATGTTTGCAGGATTATTTTGTTTCTGCTGAAGCACTGAATATGGATGAGGAGCTAACCAAATAGTTGCACATCATCCTATGTACTGCCTCTTGTACAGAAGAGGAAAACCCTGATGCTCTGAAGATCTAGTGCAAGAAGACAGCCCACTTTATATATGTAAAATATTTTACAGCCAAGGTTTCTAAAAAAAAATAGAATCTAGATTTAATGAGAAGAAACTTGTAAAAAGAAACTTCTACTTGTATGAAATTTCCTTTGATTTTTATTGTATTTAATTGTAATTTTGATTTAAGAATTTTCATATGAAGCATGCCAATATCATGTAACTTGACCCTAAAAACCATGAGGTATGCTGGTCGAAGCAGTCAAATTTTAATTTTGATTTCAGAAGTGGATTTTCTGACCCCAAAAACCTATATATTGATATAAAACAAGCCAATATCATGTAAGTTGACCCTAAAAACCATGTAGCTGACTATTAGCTTGCTTTTCAGATTCTTGGTTTAAACTCAATTAATATTTCATAAATCAATTTCCCAACTTAAAAACCATATATTTTGGTAAATAGGATGCCAAAATCATTCAAGTTGATCTTAAAAACCATTAGGCGATGTTTTCTATTATTGCTAACTTTTGGTATACTCTGGCCCACAATGCAATGTCAGATTGAATAATTTGAACTTTGCATTATACTACATGTATTACATAAATACTTTTAAGTAAACACATTTGAGCATTATGTCATAATGTACAAATACGGTATAAATATCATATTTAAGATTTGATTTTGTACTATGCAACTAATTCAAATTTCCAAAAATAGACAGTAAACTAACTTTTATGTTAATGAAATTACTTTAAAACTAATTTACATGATGACAAAACTACTTTGAAACCAAATTACATGTTGACAAAACTACTTTGAAACCAAATTACATATTAATGAAACTTTTTTTAAACTAATTTATAAGATATAAATTATAAATTATAAGAATTAATTACTTTAAAATCAATTTTGTTTTTTACAATTGCCATTACATTTTTACATTGAAACTAATAAAAACAGTACTACAAAAAACAAAAAATTGATAATAAAGTAATACCTGATCTGCAATTACAATGGCTCTTTGTGTTGCTTCTCCTTCCACCTTCAAAAACAGAAGAATCGATATTGTTACTTACAATACAGTTGTTTAAAAAAATTGCATTATACACATATGGGCAACTCCATTTTTAACTTACGTTACACGCGCAACAACTTTATAAAATATTTTCCTATTAAAACTGTAAATTAAACTTTTAGCTATTTTGTATGAAAGCTGTTAGTCTATGAAATAAATAATATAAAATAAACTAAAAAGTTTTGAGCCTGGCCAAAAGAGGGCAAACTTATTACTGAAAATGCAACTTAACTTACGTTACAAACAAGGTAAAAAAATTGCTTCAACTTTTAGGCCAGATTTCTGCAAATCAGTAAAGTAGTTTGTATTAGAAACTTTCACAAGATGTTGAGAATTCTATACTAATTTAAAAAATATAAAAATTTATCAGAGGTGACCGGCTAAGGAAAATAAGCTGCTTTTTTAATACTATATACTTAACTTACGTTACATCACTTACGTTACCGAGTGATTATTATCGTGGATTTTTTTATATCTATTATTAAAAGTTAGAGTTACATAACAAAAGAATTGTAAAAGTATTGAATTTATTAAAAATAATTAAAAATAACAAAGGAAATTTTGAAAAACTAGTGGCACTCTTCCTGAGTAATTTTTCATAACATTTATGAAAGTTATCAAATCGAAAACAGTTTTTCCACAAGACTCTTGGTCTTGCAACTTTAAAAAATTATTTTAGTATTACAACTTTATTAATACTTATTTGAGTCAATTAAATAAGAAAATCTTTGGTTTGTCGAAGTTTTTACATTTTTTCATTAGGTCGAATTTTTAAAATGCTGCAAAGTATTTACATTTAAATCTATTAAAATATTTTTGACATAAAAACTGCTATTACAGTTTAGGAGGGAGAGGGGTTTCAAGTATATGTGGTCATTTGGACAGGAGGGAAGAGGTTAAGAATTGACAAAAATAGGCTTTATTGATGACCCCCTTAATTGCATTTACAAACGATTTGTTTTACTAAAACAAAAATAAAAAAGGTTCAATCAGATTTTTTTTTTATTAGGAGAATAGCAAGAAAATCTTTTTTTTTTTTTAAATGTCTAAATAAAAATACTCATATAATTCTTATTTTTATTTATTTATGTATATTTATAAATAAAAAAGGCTCTACCTGATTTTTTTTATATTAGGAGTATAGCAAATAATTTTTTTTAATGTCTAAATAAAAATATTTATATCGTTCTTATTTTTATTCATTTATTTATGTCAACCAAAATAAGAATACATAAACAAATAAAAAAACAATAATATAAATAATTTTAATTAACATTAAAAGAAAATAAAAGTTTTTTTTCTAAATTCTCAAAAATGTTTTGGTTAGAACCTTGTCAACCAACGCGACAAAATAAGAATTACTTAATGATGCAATTCATTTTAACAAAAAAGCGCCAGAACTTTAGCAAACGCATGTAATTTTAACTTACATTGCACAAATTTAAAATAAAAATGTGCTTTAAGCATAGTTATTCAAAATTTTAAATGCAAAAACATAGCATTTAATATTCTTTCGCATATATTATTAAAAAACTTTAGTTTTTTTTTAACTAAATTTTAGAAAAAACAAAACTTTATCATGCTTTTGTTAACTTATGTTACATGAAAATTGCAAAAGTTCTTTCGTTATTTTCTTGAAGTATATATATTTTATAAAGTATAATCTGACCAACAACAATTTGAACATTATAGCTCCATTTTCATGCTAAATTAATTCTAATTATGCCAATAAATTCATGGTTAAAATAACATTTTATAATGTTATTTTAACCAAAACAACTTTTCACTTTTTTTATCATGTGACAATAAGAAAAATCGTAACTTTCGGAAGCATGAAAATGACTTAAGTTAATTTTGATACTAAAGGTATATTTTAAATAAATTTTCATGTGTCTACATCAATATTCATTTGCTATAATTTGACGAAAAAGATAATAAAATTTGAATAATTTTTCATTTTCCGCCAAAGAATTGCCCATATGACATTCCAAAATTCTAAAATTGTATTATTCTTATAAATAATTTTTGGTGATCCTTTTCAAAAATTATATTACCTGTTCTGGACGACACAATTCGTGACCTTCAGGACCAGTTATTCCCATAGCAATCATTTTTTTAGATTGCTAAAAAAAAAACATCATCATCATCATCATCATCATCATCATCATCATCATCATCATCATCATCATCATCATCATCATCATCATCATCAGCAGCAGCACCACCACCACATAAATGTTTGACTAAACTTATTGACAAATGAAATCAATATTATTACTGATTTCAATTAACTGCCATTTAAAATTATGACTGATTTACAGCATAACTAAAAGAAAATTCTTTTTAAACCTCTGCAATCAAATCACCATTTTCTGCATGCACCTGTGCCAAAGCACCAAACTGACGACAAGCTTTAAAGACATTAAAAAGTTGGTCATCACGAAGCATGAAAACATCTTTGTATGCCATAAAGGCTTTAAATGAATTAATTCCACATTCTGAAGTTAACTGCTTCATATCTTCATAGACTTCCTCATTCCACCACGTTACTGCAACATGAAAGCTGTAGTCACAACAAACTTAAATTAAAAAAATAAAATATTATTAAACGCAAGAACAAAACTCATTAAAATTTAGTTATGTAATAGCAATCAGAAAGAAACCTTTTGGATCAGCCCAATTTCTCCATTTTTGATATGCTTTAATGAGAGATTCTCCTTTTTGAGGTATAACAAAGTCGACTAATTAAAATAATAAACATAAATATAAATGTAAATATATATATATATATATATATATATATATATATATATATACACATACATATATATATATATATATATATACATATATATATTTATACACACACTACCGTCAAAAATTATTTGAATAGTCGTACTTTTCAATATAAGATATCAAAGTTTAACTTACTAATGGGAAGAAAACTTGAAACAAAATCTACCTAAATTATATGTTATCTTCCTATTTATTAGGTCTACAAAAAATTGCAACAATTCACTTTCACAAACAATTACAAATAATCACTCTTAGCGACAATAACCAACATACATATTCTTGGCATTCTTTTCCAATATGCCCAAGTTAATTTTATGCCAATAAGTTTTTTCCACATCTTATGCATCATTAGGCATTAGTTTTTGACATTATTTTTAATTCCTTCCATAAAAATCTGATAGGAGAGATCTTGTAATTGGGGAGGTTAAATCATTCTATTTAACATTTGATCATTCTCGAACTCATTCAATTAACTTATACAATGTTCTAAATGATCTGACTTGTCTAACTACCACCCCATCAGTCAACTTCCTATCATAAGCAAGGTTTTTGAATCTTTAATTAACAAAACTTAATCTCTCATCTTGAATTTTACTTTCTGATCATCAAAATGGATTTCGATCTTCTCATTCTACAGCTGATTTGCTAACAGTAATAACCGATAGGTTTTATCGTGCCTTAGATAGAGGTGGAGAGGTTAAGGCTATCGCTCTTGACATTTCTAAAGCTTTTGATAAAGTTTGGCCTGATGATCTTCTCCATAAGCTTTCTTCTTACGGTGTATCTGGTAATATCTTTAAGATTGAGTCCTTCCTTTCCGATCATAGTATAGAAGTTGTCCTTGATGGGTAGTACTCCTCTTCATATCCTGTAACTTCATGCATTCCTCAAGATTCTAGCCTTGGCCCTATACTCTTTTTAATTTACATAAATGATCTTCCAGACATTCTCACATCTAAGGTGGCATTGTTTGCTGATGATACTACCATTTATTCTTGTCATGATAAGAAGCCAACACTCTCTGATTGCTTGGAGGGGGCATTTGAGCTTGAAAAAGATTTCACTTCTGCTGCAACATGGGGCTCACAGTGGCTGGTGAACTTTAATTCAGATAAAACCCAGTTCTTTTCAGTCAATTGTAATCGCAATAATAATAATAAGATCTTCCTATATTTATAAATGGTAATGTACTTGATGAGTCATCTACCATTCATCTTCTAAAATTAACTCTTACTTCCGATCTTTCTTGGAAACTATATATCAAATCCACTGCAAAATTAGCATCTCCTAAGGTTACATCTCTTTATTGTGCTTGACACTTTCTTACTTCGGATTCTATTCTCTATCTCTATAAATCTCAAATCTGTCATTGTATGGAATCAGCTAAAAGTAAACTTTAAATTCCAGGATATTTCCAGGATTTTTCAAGGAAATTTTGGGTTATTCAAGAATATTGATTTTTTCTTGACAATAAAATGGACCAGTAAATGCAATATATATTGTCTTAAAACGAAACAACTAAATATTTAAATCATACATGCATACATATAATTGTTTGTGTGTTAAATATAAATCATATATACATACATATATTTATGTAAAGTTTGTTCAAACTCATACAAACATATAAATTTTTCCTGTCTATGTTCATCTAACATTTTTAGAACCTCCCAATTAACATTAGGACCATCCATTGATACTTGAATTAGTTTTCCAAGATCAAACATCTCTGTTGCTTCAATAAGTTCGTCAAATAAATTCTGTGAATTAGGACGTCTGATGAATTTAGAATCAATATATCTAGCTTTTACAACACCAGAATTTGAATCCCAGTATCTAACTCCACAGTCTCTTTGTTCATTTTTAAAGATTACATTCATACTCTCATCATATGACAAAACAAAGATGGGTGATGCTCTGACTTAAGATATAAGTTGCTCTTGATAGTATGGTGCTAAATCAAAATTTATGAGGTAGCCACATTTTGTTTTGCTTAATGCAAACTTTAATGCTATTGTACTATCAGAGAACATAGATTTGAATATTTCATTTAAATTTAAGTATGATCTTAAAGAAAAATGTGACATTACAACATTTAAGGCCCATATTATTTCTGCCTTGGTAACCAGAGCTGGAGATTTAAGATCCTCTATAGTAGGTTGTACCATTTTGTCATTTAAAACCTTGTTTGAATTGAGAAAATGTTCTTGCAAGTTAAAAGCTGCATTATAGCCAGATATTTCTGTAGTAAAATCTAGGAATGAAATGTGTAAAAAAAAAATAATTAATATCCGCTAAAGTGTACAGCTAATCAATTTGCTCCAAGCATTCAAAAATTCAAAAACACTTTTAAAAATAAAAAGTAAAAAATCAAAACAAATAACTAAAAAACTACCTGTAAAGAATATATCAGCTGCATTATGTGTCCTTGCATGCTCTTTATGCTTCTTACCAATTGCATGAGAATCCAAAGCAGATACTCCCATGTTAGAAATATTAATATCTGTTCGACACCAATTACATCTTGCTTTCTTTGAATTTGAAGAACAAAATCTTACCCAAGAAGAATACTTTTTATTGTATAGCCATTCTGTTTGGAAACGACAGTTTTTTGACTTAGGCATTATGTCAGTTATATTATATATTAATTTATATATATATATACTATTTGTATATTTTATTTTCTAAATAATTAGTAGAATTAATAATACATATAGTAAAATTAATTAAAATATTTTGACCATTCCAGATAACATAATCAAACTAAAAATTTTGTAAAAGATGAAAACAAGAAAACGGAAGATATATAATTCCATTTTCTTGTTTTCATAATAAACGGAATATATAACTCTATAAAAAAAAGTTCCAGGATTTCCAGGATTTTTTGTAAAAAGGGGTGTTTTTCCAGGACTTTTCCAGGACCTATAAAATTCCAGGACTTTTCCAGGATTTCAAGGACCGCTGGCCACCCTGGGAATACTGTTGCCATATCTGGGGCAGATCTTCTAATGATGCCCATTCCCTTTTAGACAAGGTGCAAAAACGCATTGTAAACATAGTTGGACCTGCTCTTGCAGCTAACCTCCAACCATTATCAAATTGTCGTAATGTTGCTTCTCTTTCTCTTTTCTACAAATACTATAATGGGCACTGCTCTAAAGAGCTAGCGCCTCTTGTGCCATCTACTAAAATTCATTCTCGTGTTACTTGTCATTTAATTAAGTCTCATCCTTTTTCTGTGACTGTACCTAAGTGCTTAAAAAACTCTTATTCCTCTAGTTTTTTTTCTTGAACATCAGTTCTTCGGTATTTACTTCTTTCATCTTGCTTTCCTGATTCATATAATTTGCAATCTTTTAAGTCTTCTGTCAATCATTATCTTGCTCTATAAACTTCATCTTTTCTCTTCCAGTAACTTCCAACCCTATTACAGGCCTTGTTACGAGATTTCGCTGCGTAGCGAAAACGCGTAGCGCATTTCTAAGTAACTCAACTCAGCAAATATATTTTGCATCGTTAGAAGTTATATTGCGTCACTAGCGTCTTTTCAAGTACCGCATTGTAATTAAAGTTATTTTATTAACGCGTTAAAAATCATACAAACAGTTTGTTTTTTTCTCACTATAACAAAAGTTACAAATAAAATCTAAGTTCTTATTAAAAAAATCATTTTTATTATTTTTTTCAAATATGAACTAAATTTTATTTTGAAAAAAATATTTTTTTCACGAAACGTAAAATATTTGTTTATTTTCTTATGATTTTATATTTGGTTTTTGGTTATTTTATTAACTGTTAATACATTTTTTCTTATTTAATTTGTGAACTCTTTTTAATAATGTTTTTAAACAATAAAGTTTTTTTTTGTTATTTATCAGTTACCGATAACATATTCGTGATCATAATTTATTTTCATAAATTAAATGAACGTCATTAAAACTTTACGTTATTGAATTAACAATAAACAAAATATCTTATTAATAAAATATTTACATCAAAATAAATCGTGCATTTTTTAAACTTATTATGACTAAAAATAATTTTTATATTTAAAAGGAATTTATATATTTAATTCCTTAAGATAAAACTTAAAACACTTTTTTTTTTTAACTAATTTTTAATAATAAAAAAAAAATTATGAAACAAACTGTTTCTTTAACAAAAAAATCTATTATTCTACAATTGCGGTTAAATGCTTTTACTTACGACTTTATTTCTTCTGAATAAACGTCACGTTAACGATAATCAAAAGATAATTTAAATATTCTAAAAGATATAAGTTTTTGCGTAGCGCAAAACTGCTGAACGCGTAGGCAAATCGCCTTTTCGCAAGCAAAATGAGAGCTGCGTAGCGCTTCTTAACAAGGCCTGCTATTAGTGGTTGCTTGCAACCTTGTTGGAAGCGAAAATGTTGGAAAAAAAAAATAAAAATGTTTTGGATTTAAGCTTCAAGTTAATTTCTTCTGAAAAATGTAAATAGCTTCCCATTAACCCAACTTTACAAAGGTAGAGTAAACCACTTTTGTCACCATTCTCTTTATTTTTACAATGTCACCTGCGGCATTCCAACCAAAACAGCCCCACCCTTAACACTAAATCTATCATGTTTTACAGTTGATAATATACACTGTTTTATCATGCTTTTTAAATTAAGTTTTTTAAATTATCTAATAGTGGAAAAATAAACCTAAAAAAATAAAATTAAACAATAAAAAATCGCATTTTTTGATAAAGATTCAAATAATTATGAACGATAGTTTGTGTGTGTGTGTGTGTGTGTGTGTGTGTGTGTATATATATATATATAACACAATATTGATAATTCTTGACATATTCCGTAATATAATTATTACATTTTCATAAGAATAATTTTACAATAAAACCCTGGAATAAATATTAAAAAATAGAAGAGAAATATTAAGGCCAAAAATATACACAATAAACCAATAAAAATGATTACAAAATGACTCAGTAATTAACCAATCAATAATGATTACAAAATGACTCAGTAAATAACTAATCAATATAATCAAAATAAAATGTCATTTTAATTAAATAGATAAATTAATGGTATAATGCAAAGCTTGTTTATTAAGTGATAGATTTTTACATTTAATGTGGAGCACTTCTTTTACTTTTAACTTACATTTAGTTCAAGGGTTTGTCTCCATATGTATCTAAACAACTTTTCACTTGAGACACATTTTCATTTGTTTTATAGAATTAAAGCAAATAAATGTAAATAATAAAACCAGATTGTCTTTTTAGATGTTTTTATTAATAAATTCAATATTTATATCTTGAATTACATTAGTGGAAATTTTGAGATCATTGGCAATAGGGACAAGTTTAGCAATATTCCCAGAAAACTTATTGCTCAAAATTGTTTACGCATTAATAACTGACATTACCTCAAAGGTAATTCATTTGTGTGCAAGGCACAAACTATCAAAATAAGTTTGGTTTGAAGTTTTTGGGTTTTTTTCTAAAAAATAATACCTCCTTTCCAGCCTAAAAAATACTTATTTAAAAATATGCATGGCAATTAACATCAAATATTTACCTGTATTTATTATCAAACATTTACCTGTATTAAGATTAGTTGAATCACAGCCAACAGCACCTAGAGTGGATTCTATAGCATGTTCTATAATCTATTTATATATATGTTCTGCTATATGCTCTACTAGATTCATCACCTTCAATTTAGAGCATTCAATTTTCTTGTGATCTGTCACTGTTTCACTGTCAGTCACATTTGTTTTAAAAAAAACCCTGCCTCTTTAGCTGCTTTCAGTGTTAGTGTTGAAATTCCAGCAGTTGCTCTATTTGATACACCATATCTTAATGATGCTAATGCAACTTCTTTCATATTCAATGACTTTTTAGGAACTTATCTGCTTATGCACTCAGAATTTTCTTCAGAAACAACATCTTCATTGTCAGTATTCTCATTATTTTCGATTGGCACTTTAGTTTTTTTGTGACTTATTTTTTCCAGCTTCCTTCCTTTTATAATTTTTTTCTTGTCTGTTAGCTTCATAAAAATCTTGAGCACCCATTTGTATACAACTTTTTGTCCCAAATTTTTCTCCTTGAGATTTCATAAAATGAAGTTCTATTCTGAGAATCTTGCATTGACAAGAAATATGAGCTTTAAAAACATGAGCTACAACTTGTCTCCTCACAAGAAAAAATGTCACACTTGCACTTTGCTATAACAAATAGCTTGTCCAAATTAGAGTTAAACTTAGAAATGGTCTCAGTGTTGCACCTGAAGTTAACAATATCTGTAGCATTTTTCCATACTCTATTTTAATTATCACAATGGGAAATTCAGGATTCGCTTTCAACCATTGTGTTTTCACTTTAAAGAAAACCTTTTTGCATGTATCTTTAAGTTTTGCATTTGCTTTACAGTTATCATCTTTTCTTAGAAGCAGACCGTATTTAATACATCTCTTAATGTTAGTAACTCAGAATCTAAAAATTCACTTGCAAAACCAATCATCACTTTGACTATTTTTACATGTTTGTTTAGTCATCAATAAAGAACTCAAAGTTTACACTAGTTTATAAATGTTTGTTGTGAATTTAAGGTGTCAATTCAAATGCAGCATTTCAAATGTATCAACTTATGAATGATATTTTTTGAGTTATTTCATATAACTTATTAAATAAATTTGAGTTTAAATAAAATATTATTTTCATAACAACGCAAGATATTACAGCAAAGTATAGCAAAAATAACGATCTTTGTAAACTTTAAAAACCATAAGTTTTTAAGCTAAAATGACTGTCTAGGTGTCTAATAAAGAGTATTATGGATTTAGGATTTGATTGAAGATGTTTTTGAGTCAATCGGAATAACCGGTCAAAAGTTGCGGCATACCACATATATCGTATTTTTTTTACCAAAAACCATGGTTTTTGAGGTTTAAATTTGAAAACCTAAAAATTAAATTTTTTTTTTTGCATTAGTTTTAAAAAAGGGCCAACACATTTAAAATCCATATGGCCTCAGCATTTATTGTAAAAAGTTGAAAAATGACAGATTCATATATAATTATTAGTGTTGTTCAAACAGGCAGCTTATATAGTCTAAATCTTGCTAATTTCCATAAACTTCAAGAAGAATCCAGAAAATTCTAGAAAGTTCCTTAAGTATCAAGAAAATTTTAGGCTACAGAAAGTTATAATGCTACTGCATGCAATTAATAATTGTATGTTATTTTAAAAATTTTGTGTTGTGGGTGCCTTTTTTAAAAATTAATCAGAATAAAACATACACACACATATACATTCAAATAAATAAATACATATAAATAAATATACCCATAAAGTTTAAATTAAACTTTTTTTATTATAAACATTACTCACTAATCATTGTTGTCCCTCCAGCTACAGCAGCCTTAGTGCCATGGTAGAAATCATCGACAGCAACTGTTCCCATAAATGGAAGTTGCATATGCGTGTGAGTATCAATGCCTCCTTTAAATAAACAACATTAAAAAGATTTGCAAAGATATGATGTTATGCTGTGTGCATTTTAAGTACAATATTTGTTGTTATTATTTTCATTATGCTTTAACTATTTAATTAAGAAATCGTTAAAAAAAGTAGTTTTTGCAAACAACATAAAAAACAATTTTATATTGTTATATGTTAGTAACAATGAAAAATAATATATTTGACAAATATTTTGACTAATGATACAGCAATGTTCATTAAATTAAAATTAGAAATTGATTTACATCAACTAAGTTTTCATAATCATTATTTTTATTACGGTTAGACAAGTTATTAAAAGAAAAAATAATGATAAAAGGAATAAAGTGAAATAAAAAAAAGATGAGTCATTAGTGTAGCAAGGTCATTCTTTCTTAAGTTAATAAAAACGTTCTTTTGCTTAGGTCATTTATCACAATTATTATTAATTTTTCATCTAAAAGTTTTGAGATCTTATTTTTATTTTATTTTAAAAAATAAATATAAGATATTTGTGGACGACATTAAATAAACTTTTAAAAAACCTAAACAAGAGAACTTTTCAACCACACCTGAAGTTGAAGAATGGAGGTAATACTTCTTTAACCAGAATGTGTTTATTTAAACATTCTTTTGTCTCAATGGAGGAGGGAATGTCTAGATAAACGATTTGAGGATCATTTGTGCCTGAGCATCATTTTGTGGGATAAATAATGCAAAAGTATCAATTGCTTGAGAGGTCTGTTGGTTGTTGTCATATTCACAGGATAATAAACTTTGTAGCTCTCTTTTCTTACCTGTACCAAACTGTAACACATATAAATAATTATACAAACTTGAAGGCAGAAAATTTCACATATCACTTAATACAGGGTATAGTATTACAAGCTTCCACAAATTACTTTTTCAATCTTGTTTTTATAAACTGTCCACATATAGCAAAATGCATCTGGCTGGATGCAAGCAAACCTCTTGATGTCATTCAAATTAAATAATTGCTCTGGATATTTCTGGAAAGTTTTAAATTTTCTTGAAAGTTCTTGATTATTTTGGAAAGTTGTCGGACCAATTCTAGGAGTTCAAATATTCTAAAAGAATGCTCAGTATTCAATACAAATCCAGAACTTTATAGAAGATTGCTCAGCATTCAATACAAATCGAGAACTTTCCAGAAGAATGCTCAGTATTCAATACGAATTGAGAACTTTCTAGTAGAATGCTTAGCATTCAATACAAGTCGAGAACTTTCCACAAGAATGCTCAGTATTCAATACAAATCGAGGATTTTCTAGAAGAATGCTCAGTATTCAATACAAATTGCAATCTTTATCAAAAACACAATAATTTTAAAATGTTGTCCCAGTTGCACACGGCTTTTGTGAAACAACTACTTTTTTCTATTCATTTTTGACAAAACAGGTTAGAAAAATTCCTAATCTGGGGATAAATATACAAGAACAAAATTTTTTACATAGTATTTCACAATGTTTATAACAATTTTGCATATTTAATTAAAGAATAAAACAATAACTAACTATCCAATCTTTGTATAGATGTACTTTTTAGTTCCTGAGGTGATTTTCTTTGTGATTTTATAAATAACATTGATAAATGTTACAAATTTTTAACAACAATATATACTCCATCAATATTGTAAAAAATCTTTTCCAATTCCTGTTCTGAAAACTAAATATTGTTAATGAGCACAACACTTCTTTTTTTTTTTGATTTGCAACAATGATACAAGCAACTTTCAAAAAAGTTGCTTGTATCATTGTTGCAAATGATTTATTCTGAATCTCAAATTTGAATAAAAAGTAAAATTGAAAAATAAAAAAAACTAACCTGGCATAACATATTTTCCAGCAGCATCAATCACTGTTGTACCTTCAGGTGCAGTTATATTTGGACGTACATCTCTGAAAAAAAATCAAGTTACATAAAGAATTTATAATGTTCTAAAGAATGTATCTCTTTAAAAAACAATATATTTGGATGCAAATCTCTAATAACTTAAAAATTATAAATATAGATAAAAGTCTGAATTAAAAAAAAACTTTATTAATAAAATCTTTATTTGCCGGAAAACCTTAATTACAAACTAAAGATTGTGAGAATAACACTTATAGCTATCTACTTGAATTTGAAAAACTACCGAATAACTCCATCTTCTATATAAACATCAGATTCAAACATGCGGTCCTCATTTACAACGGTTCCACCACGCACCAAAAGCTTGTGGGAAGCTTGCTATAATTTAAAAACAATAAATTTATTAACTGTTGCAGAAGAAAATTTTTAACTCATACCTGAAAATTTTTTGGAAATTAATTAACAACAACAAAAAAAGAGATAAAAACAAAACGACATTAAAAAAAAAGGAATATGGGGGTACAGTTTTCTTTAGAAAACAAGAATTTTAGTAAAAATAAAATAGCCACAAAAGCATGATTTTCCAACACTTCATCTAAAATGGAGTGTTGGAAAATCATATACAAAAATATGATTTTCCAACACTTCATCTAAAATGGAGTGTTGGAAAATCATATACAAAATAAACATAAGTATAAAAAAAAAACTTTCAAGCACTAAATCATAACAAAGTGACTTTTCCAAATAATAACCGAAATCACATTTGGGAAACATCCATTTATTGCTTGGAAAACTCTGTTGTAAATATATAAGGCCATTACAGACGAGGAGGCTACTTAATTGTGGTTATAACCCTCTCTCAACTCTATAACTCCGAAACACGAACCTTGACAAAGAAGGCCGCTGCACGGAGAAACAAATTGAGCGTGTTACTACCAGAGACGTGGTGGGGATCGAACTCGGAACCTCTCGCTTACGAAGCGAGCGCTCTACCACTACACCAATACCGCATAAAATATAAAAACAAAAAAATGAATAAATAATAATAATAAACGGCTAACAATGAGCTAATCAGGTCAACAACATATATTAGCGTGTGATTGTGATTGGTAGGGATTTTAGTTACCTAAAAACTATATATATATGATTAATTAGCTTAATTTCAGACATTTGGAGGAAAATGACCATGATAAAAAAGATTTATCTTGGTCAAACCTTTTTCAATACTAGACAAAGTAATTTATCTGAATTTCTAAACAGATAACAACAAACTTGTAAGACCCCACATGTAAGAACGAAAGGCACATAAACCACACAAACAGCACAAACACCCCTAGTAGTAGTATCCCTAGTATAACTTGTTTCACTACATAACCTTGTTTAAACATCTACCTTAGTGTGATGCTATTTGGCCTTGACAGTATAATATCAACCTTAGAGACCAGAAATCGTTTCAGAATACCTTTGAAGCAATAAACGCAAATAGTATATTAAAAAAAAGCTTTAACACAAATTAAAAGCTTTAAACGCAATCAGCCTATGTTACAGTGGGCTAATAACTAGTTTTACATACAAACTACATTTAAAGCTAACTCTATAATTAAAAACTTTTAAAAAAGTAATTAAATCCTTTTCAATAAGGCTAAAAATTTTTTAACTTTTAAATTAATAGCAGAAATACATTAACTGGGTAAATTTGAAAACACAAACCTATTTCAAGACTCTCAAAAATATGTGCATGAAAATGTTAATGAAAACAAAGTTATAATTTTAAAATAAAAAAGAAAATGGCAAGAAACTGCAAACCACCACTTTGAATTTTGAAAAAATAGTGTTGCCAATATAAGATATACTTAGTTGATATACTATAAGATATACTATGTTGGCTGTCAATAGTAAAAGTGAGTTTAAACATTTAAAGCTTATATTAATAAAAATTAAAAGTTGATAGTAGCAAGAGCAATGTCAGAGCGAAATCAATTACTATTTAGTAAGTAGTAATTGATTTCACTGGAAAAACAAATAATGTAAAATATAAACAGACAAAATTATTGTATTAAACAGATATAGATATTTAATATTGTAATAGATAAAAAATATAAAGTTTACTTATCTATTTTTATTCCTTCATTTATTAATAAAATTTGAACTTTACAATAATATATGAAAAACCTAAATTAGGTTAGAAGCCACTCTGAAAAGTTTTTGTCTCTCCTTCCTCAATTTTTAGGGATTTTAAAGTCATAGAGTTTTTGTTATATAAATAGGGCTATAGAGTTTTTGTCTCTTCAATATTCTCTTCCTCTTCATTTTTTTAGGGGTTATATGACAACTTTCAAACTCTAAGAAAGTATTGCATGAAATTTGAAGTTTATCATTAAATAATTAAATTATTAATTAGAAGTTTATCATTAAGTAAAATAAATAAAAATTATCATAAACTTAGCTGTGAATAGTAAAAAATATACATTTTACAAACTCCTTAGAGATGAGAAATGGGTACTCTATGTAAACTGCTAAGATAGAACACTTGCCAAAATCAAGTCCAAAGGTCGACCTATACCCTAAAAAGCTGTTGCTTTTGAAATTTAAATAGCTTTTTTTTTTTGAAAAAAACACTATTAACCTTTTAGCCACAAAAATTTGTTTAAAGCTATGCAAGAAGGGTATCTTAATCTACTTAAAAGATTTTATACAAGCAACATTTAAAGTGCAAACAAAATAAATTATACAAAAACAAGGTTCCCATAGCATCATCCCATCATCAAAGTAAGGTAAAGTCATTAAACAAATAAACCCTTATAATGAACTTTGTTTCAAAAAGAGATATTTTAATTAAAAACATTTAATTACATTTTTGCTTAGTTAAATATTAGCTTATACTAAACAATAAGACTTTAACAATAATCTTTGAAAACCATATCTATTTGACACAAAGGTTACCTTTTTTCTTGACCAGAAATCCAATGCAGAGTTTGATCTCTGCATTGTGCTTTGTTGTATATTGTGCAAAGTAACAATTTTAAAACTTATTTATCTAATCGAAAAACAATTAAAAACCTAATTATCTAATAAAAAACAAATCATAACCTAATTACTCAATTAAAAAAGTAATCAAAATCAACCTTTAATGGATGGTTTGTTAAGATTTTACAACTTAATGGAAGGTTTCTTAAGATTTTGGGGCCCCAATGACTTTTAAGAAGGGGAAGAGGGGAGCCTCCTACTTAAATATTGGAGGCCTCCCATCTGTACTGTACCTAATCAAAAATAAGAATGAAAAGTGCTAATTTTGTAACCATTTTAACCCTTAAAATGAAAAGAATGTGAGAAATATAGATAAAAAAGTATTTGACTACTTAACAAGCACAAAGTTTAATTTAAGTGTAAAGTTTATCAAAATTTTTATTGACCAGCAACACATTACTTTGTCTAATATGCTGACATATATATGTAAACCTGTTAAAATTCCTGTCTAGGATAAATTTAAGTTGGAAATAAAATTGTAAGTTAGCATTTCCTTGACAGTCCAAATAATAAGGAATATATTCACAATTGGTGGGGAAAACATTGTTTTTAATTTTTGGGTAAAAAACTATTGAAAAAAAAAAAAAATAGTAACAAATGGAAATCTTAATTTATTGTAAGACTTAATGATAATTTTTGCTAAATAATTTAAAACGAGAAAATAATTACTTTAAGGTGATAAACAAAATATATGCTGAAAAAAGCAAGCAAAGAAAAGAAAAAGATTTAACTATAATAAAAAAGAAAACATTTTATCATAATAAAAAGGCATGAATAATACTTATGTAAAAAAGAACATTGTGTAACTAAAATAAACAACTTGATCTCCAATATTATTATTTAAAGTAAACCTTTCTTATATATTACAATAATATGAGCTACATTATGTATTCGACACAAAAAGTGTAATGTATAGTGTTATGCATAATAACAATATTAATAAAATTATTCTACACACATAAACACACACACATATCCATCTATATATATTTGTTTATAAATTGTGTATTCTATATATATAAATATATACATATATATATATATATATATATATATATATATATATATATATATATATATATATATATACCTATATAATACATATATATATATATATACATACATATACATATATATATAATATTTATATAACAAAGTAACAATAAATATTTATATTTATATTTTTCTAAAAAAATATTTTTTTAAGACAAAATAATTTCCAGAATAAAATATCTCAATGTATCCTTAAAGTGTTTAATAATGCTATTTATGTTTTGCATTGCATGTTTTGAAAGATTAAAACTTTAAAAAGAGGAATAATCTGATCTACACACTTTTATATTTATAAAAATAATGAGATTTGTAAAAAGCTATAAGACTAAACTATAGACTATTAAAAAGATTCAAAATAAGAGAATTATAAAAAAGGAAGTATTTGTACAAGTTTCAAATTTTGGAATAATTATTCAAAAAAAACAACCTTAAGATACAAGCAGAGCCTTTAAAAAACATTTAATTCTATAGTTTTAGACTCTAATTTACATTAACTAAAAAAACAACCACACAAGATAAATCTACAACTAAAACTTTATAAGCAAATTGCCCTTTATAAGCTCATTTCACTATAAAGATAAGCAAAACTAGTAAGCAATTGTTAATCTATATATTCTATAGAATATATATATATATATATATATATATATATATATATATATATATATATATATATATATATATATATATATATTTCTGACACAAAAAAAGGACAATTATTTTTTTGTCAAAAACAAAAGACAATTAGTTTTTATTCTACAGCTTTCAAACCAATGATGATTATTTCACTTACTATCATTTTACTGTTTTTTTTTCTAGGAGTAAATAGGTTAAATGCTTTTAAGTAAAATAAACAGCTTTTATAGAATCATTACAAAAACAAAACAATAATTTATACCTTATTGTATGGGACATGAACACGATTCATAGCATTGGCACAGCAGTGACAAGTTGTTGTATTGTCAAATGTTTTTGTTGTATTTGACAAAACCTCACTACAGTCTTTAGCAGAAATTTTGTTATGGCTATCAGTTTTAGATTTGCTAACACTTTCAAAACTTCCATTATAACCCATAATATAAGCTACTCCATCGCTGTTGTTTAAAGACATTTTTTGGGCACTATCAATCTGTCTTTCAGGTGCTGCTTTAGTTCCAAAATTAGATATTAATGGTGGTTCATCTAATCGAGTAGAAACACCAGCTGGAACTTTGTTATGATCATCTGGTCGAGACCAGTTTTGTCTAGACTTAATTTCTTGACCAAATAGTGTAACTGGATCCTGAATATGAGAATGAATACCAGCAGGATGCTTAGAAGTTTGAATAGATTCAAATGAATCTGATTTGTAAGCATTATTATTTTGTGAGGGTGAAACATCAGGAGAAGTTAAGATAACTTGGGAGGAATGAAAGTTTTTTAAAGCACTATTTTTTTTGTGCAAACCCCCTTTATCTTCAACTTGGGTTTCATATAGCAGTTTTCGCTGATGCTTGGTCAAAGGTGCATCAGTCTTGATGCCGACTCTTTTTTGTTCAGCATTTAACAAAGATTGACTAAATGCTATTTTGTGAATCTCTTCAGGTGTTACCTTTTTATAAGATCTTAAATTTGGATTTTCTTGATCAATAAGATTTAAAGTAGGTGCAGAGTTTGTTCTCTGCAGTTTTTTAACAGGATATTGTCCACTATTGCCATAAGTTGTCTCATGTTCTGTTGATATTCTCTCATTGTCGTAAGAAAATTCTTCAAACTTTGTTTGTGACAATCTATTATTAATTTCTGATAAAGCATCTTTAACTTCTGCTTTATTTTTATGGAAATCATAATTCCTTCTAGGCGCAGAAAAAACCAACTTTTGTGCTGTTGAAAGTTTTGCAGCATTAGCCTTTTCAAGTTTAAAAGGAGATTTTATTTCATCAGACTCAAAATTATTGCTAACACCAAATGGTGGTTGATTATCTAATTTTAACTGGAATAATTTCTTGCTGGGTTTAGGAGGATCAAAACCTTCATCTACATTAGCAATATTAAATGTAGATTCATTTTGTGTATTATGTAAACTAAACAATTTTTTAGAAGTCCGCATTTCAGAAATGCCACTGTCTTCACCAATTTTAAAAGTTGGTTCATTATAATCAAAACCATCTACAGGTTTTCGTATTCGCCTGTCTAGAAATTCCATATGCATAAAATCTGAATCCATCTTTCGTTCAGACTGACTTAACATAATCTTAACTTAAAAAAATATTGCATTTAATATCTGTCTAATCCTTTTACAAAAGAATGCTATCAAGCAATTATACTTGATTTTATTCATTATAAGTAACTTGATATGCAAGATACAATATACAACAAAAACAATTACATGTAGTTACATATAAAAATGTGGGAGTTTAAATATTCTTATATGTAACTTTTTAATAATACAATATTATGTAACAAAATAAAACCTCATAAGATATTTTTTATATAAAAACATTTATTTAATTAATATTACACTAAATTAAAAAATATCTAAATTAAATTAATCTTGCAGTATTTTTGTTATCTTTGCATTTTTAAAATTTTATACATATGATGTGTTTTAAAAATATTGAGTATGATTAATTTTTTTTTGTTTT
>NC_088924.1:24627500-24712500 GCF_038396675.1 Hydra vulgaris | reverse complement strand
CTACAGCTGATTAGCTAACAGTAATAACCGATAGATTTTATCGTGCATTAGATAAAGGTGGAGAGGTTAAGGCTATTACTCTTAACATTTCAAAAGCTTTTGATAAAGTTTGGCATGCTGGTCTTTTCCATAAGCTTTCTTCTTATGGTGTATCTGGCAACATCTTTAAGATTATTGAATCCTTCCTTTCCAATTGTAGTATAAAAGTTGTCCTCGATGGACAGCACTCTTCTTCTTATTCTGTAACTTCAGGGGTTCCTCAAGGTTCTATCCTTGGCCCTATACTCTTTTTAATTTACATTAACAGTTCCAGATATTATTCACATCTAAGTTGGATTTTTTGCTGATGATACTACCAGTTATTCTTGTTGTGATAAGAAGCCAACACTCTGATTGCTTCGAAGGGGGCATTTGAAAAAGGGGCTTGAAAGGATCTCACTTCTGCTACAGCATGGGGCTCACAGTGGCTGGTGAACTTCAATACAAATAAAACTTTTTTATCTGTATTGAAGTTCACCAACCATCTGTGAACCCCATGCTGTGAATATCTAACTTATTGCGATAACAATTGGCTAAGTTTTCAGCCAATTGTTATCGCAATAAGTTAGATCTTCCCATATTTATGAACGGTGATGTACTCGATGAGTCATCTACTCTTCATCTTCTTGGATTAACTCTTACTTCCGATCTTTCTTGGAAACCTTATATCAAATCAGTTGCAAAGTTAGCTAAGGTTGCATCTCGTTATCGAGCTCAACACTTTCTCTTACTTCGGATTCTATTCTCTATCTATAAATCTCAAATCCGGCCTTGTATGGAATACTGTTGCCATATCTGGGGCGGATCTTCTAATGATGCCCTTTCTCTTTTAGACAAGGTGCAAAAACGCATTGTAAACATAGTTGGACCTGCTCTTGCAGCCAACCTCCAACCATTATCACATCGTCATAATGTTGCTTCTCTTCTCTTTTTTCTACAAATACTATAACGGGCACTGCTCTTCATTCTCGTGTTACTCATCATTCAATTAAGTCTCATCCTTTTTCTGTGACTGTTCATAAGTGCTCCAAAAACTCTGTCTAGTTTTTTTCCTCAAACATCAGTTCTTTGGACTTCGCTTCCTTCCTCTTGCTTTCCTGATTCATATAATTTGCAATACCTTAAGTCGCCCGTCAATCGTTATCTTGCTCTACACTCTTCATCTTTTCTCTTCCAGTAACTTCCAACTTTAATTAGTGGTTGCTTGCACCCTTGTTGGAAGCAAAAATGTTTAAAAAAATTTTTTTTTTATTATGAATAAAAATTGTGAACTAGCTCTAACTGAAAGAAAATTGTGATCCTCCAGGACACCAATTTCCAAGTGGAAACTCCTATAAACAGTTGTTTCCTCAACATGATTTTACTTTTAACTAGAACCAAATCTTCCAAAGACCTGGCTAGGGATATGTGAGAGCACAAACAAATTAAAGTTTCTGCTCCAACTATTATAAGATACTTAAAATAAATTAATTTACATGGGGGGGGGGGGTTGCTCGCCATAAATAATGATAATCAAGCGCTATATGAAGTTTTGTCTCAATTGGCCTAAGGCGCACCAAAATTGGAGATCTGAAACATTTGTGGGCTATTTTGAATAAAAAGCTGTCTATTTATAGATTTAAATTCAAAGAAGTATTCAAAGAAAAAGTATGGCTATATGATCATTTGGAGAGTATCTTAGTTGACAACAACCACTTTTACTTTCACAATGGTGATAATGCGAAAACATTTTTTTTACATTGTATAATTTTCATGATAAAACATTTTTATTTTTATATATGCTTGAATGAATTTCTTTAATAATTTTGTTTGTGAAGCTTTCAAATAACAAAATAGTTAATTACACAAAGTGTTTTAAAAATAATTTAATGAGTTATAATTTCATAAAGATACTGAGAAAAAAAAATGCAACTGCTTCTTGTAATTGTTATTACAAGAAGCAGCATACATTTCAATATGTTCAACAGAATATTTGGCTAGAATTGGTGGTTTAGATATTGTGTTTTCTTTCTAATTAGTAAGATTAGCATACTCTTCTGCACCAAAGTCCAATTTTGAAATTTTGAATGTTCTTAGCCCATGTTGCTCAGATCTTGAAGAATGCACCTAATAGCAAGTTCCTGAATGTTTTTCCTAAAATTTAAGAGCATATACGAAAGATTATTTTAGGATGTGAAATATAAGGATTGCGCTGAATTACTGGTTCATTTACTGCTTTAGGTCATTAGAAAAATAGTGAAACTTGTAAATTGTTTGCCAAACATGATGGGCACCATCCTTACATGATGAAATAGCCTTAATTAAAAACCAAATTGGTGCATACACCTTCATGATATGTTACAAGGGTAATCAAATTCGCAATAACCTATTTGCTGTAGGTCCATCCAAATGTATTAAAAAGTGGTGAAGGGGTAGCTTATTTGTGTGGAGTTGTAATTCTGCTTCGAAAAGTTTAATTACTCCACTTTTGTGACCAGTCTTAATATTGGTCCCATCACATCCTATGACAACCAAATTATTCAATATTTCGTATCTATAATAAACAAAAAATAACTCTTTAGCATCTGATCAGTTACTCTAATATATTCTTTATTAATATTAGAAAATAATTTGTTTTATTTGTTTCAAATCCTTTAATTATTTAAATTATTTGGCGTTAGACAAAACTCTTTTTGATTCTAGCAGTAATAAACAGACGTCTGTTTTCTGGAGAATTGTTTTGCTGATAGATAAGAAAGTAACAGTTTTGATTGGCAATCACAGCAGCACATTGTGAGGAAAACCATGGAGGAAAGTGAGGCTTAACTTAGAATCATTGAGAGGGAACAAAAGATTCCATGCCAGTCTGAATCCACAAAGTTATGTAAGAAGCACATTTGTCGACAGGAAGACGAAAGATTTTTCCCTAGAAGGGCCATCACAAAGAAAATCACGGAAAGAGTCCCAGTCAGCTTTAAGGTAGTTGTAAGAGGTACAATGATAGGGGGATTCAGGTGATGAAGAAGAATGAGATATTAGTTTTAGAGAGATCAAACTGTGATCAGAAGTACCTAAGGGTGAATGTGGAGAAACTGAGCACTGACTAGGATCAGAAACAAGACATAAGTCGAGTAGAGAAGGTAAATGATTCGGGTTATCTGCGAAAGAGAGTTGACTATTTGAGTTAGAGATTGAGAAAGGCAAAAGTTGTGGGCTTTGATGCCTGCAGAATCACTGACACTAGAGCCAAGCCATTCAGTGTGATGAGCATTAAAATCACCGACAACAACAATATAGGCTGATAGATTAAGAGAGAGGTCTTGGTCAATATGATCAGAAATAACATCAAAAAGAGTGCAGTCTTGAGATGAAAGAGAGCAATATAGAACAAAGAGAAAGGCGAAAGAGCGAAGTGGTGCTAAACCAAAGCACATGAAAGAATAGTCTGTGGATTCAAACCTAGTTTCATGACAAATGGGTGAATTCTTATGAGTATAAATGCCCTGGCCAAGCATGTAGCTATTAGAGTCTTTATGAATTTAAGGAAGATAACCATCAACACTAAGATCACAAGATGAGACAGCTGAACTCAAATTAGTCTCATGAAGAGCAAGTAGGTCTGGTGAGCTTTGCAAGAGATAAGACTCAACAGAAGAAAAGTTACTTCGAAGACCACGAATATTAGTGAATGATAGGTTTAGAGAACTTGGTGATGATGATGTTTATTTGTGTTTTATAGTTTTTTGTACTTTATTCATTTTTAAATTTGTTAAAGAACTTCACTCAAAGCATAGATAGTACTCAGAACACTGTCTAATAGCCCAAGCAATTGCCTCTTTACTATTAATAAACCCTAAGCCGTAACAAAGGGCTCCAAATGTGACCTCCGCAATGCACACCAAAAGTACAAACAGGGACACCATGCGCAACATGGTTCTGTTAATACTTTGATATTTTTCAGCTGTTGATGGGATCAGCCTCTCTGAGAGCTACCACAGAGTTTGGGAATTCTGACTACAGCCGGCCTCAGAACTATAAAACTGATTTTTAGAGCTGTACCCTCATCTGTACCCTCATCAGGAGATAATAGAATGAGTTGCCTAGTCATAAAAACAGAGACACAAGCAAAACCCATGCATTGAGTCAAGAAGATAGAGCTTTCAACATCCTAAACTGGAAACAATGTATTAAAAATACATCTGTGCCAGCCTAATAGATGAAGAAGGGGTGCGAGGCTGGTCAGCAGATAGAATCTGTTACCCCTTAAGTCTTTGCCTAGGAGGCCTTATACAAGACAGTAGCCGGATGCATTTAATTCTTGCCCAAGATGAATATTTTTATCGAGACATCATCTCTAGCCTTTACTCAACCAAGAGCCTTAAGGCGAGAGGACATTTATTTTTCAAGTCGGAGTTTGCATCTCCTAGCCTTTGCCTAAAAAGGCATGTCCTACAAGGCAGCAGGACATGAAGCAGATTGTACTGAGTTACATGTTACCAGTAGCAGGATAATCTGACCTGACAGATATATATCAGTGTTTCCATTACCCGGCCGAAAAATATTTACCCGGGTAATACCCAAGTATTACCCAGATAATTTTATCAATTAGATGTTACAGCAGCCATTAAATAATCTATGGGGTGTAAATTTAGTCAATTTTGATTAAAAAAAAAACAACAAGTTTTTGAAAGACTAAAATGAGGAAGTTTTATAAATTTTATACTTATTTTTAAACTACATTTTTCTTTTTTTTTAAGTTTTTTGTAGAACTGACGCATTAAAATCTCAATGCACCAAGATAATCATCTCCCAATCTATTTCTTATTTTCGTGGCAAAAAAATCCCATTGATGAAAAAGCTTGTTCTGGCTCCACAGATGTTGGTTTAATAGTTAATAAAGCTTTAAAAAGTTTTTCACCGTTTTTAAGCTTTGCACGGAGTATTCCTAAATAAACTCATCCCTTATTTTAAATTTTTTAAATTTAACTGTATTTTTAAATTTAAGAAAACAGTATATATGGCAAATAAAAGTTTAACTTTTTGTGTATTACATCAAATTATAATGTTATATGATTGTTTCTGTTTGTATACTTTATAATATTTTATAAAATGTGATTTTAACTTGGTATGTTTGTATCTTTCTATATTGTATAAAAACTTTTAATCAAAGTTTTTTTAATTTAGCGTGCTAAAATCTCTCCAACCATTAATAATATTGAATATGAAGATGATGATACTGTTGATAAAGAATTGTTTGAGTTTACTGATACACTAAGTGAGCAAGAAAATCTTGAAGAGCAAGATGCTCCATTGGTTACAATAAAACAAGAAGAATGCACTGAGATTGGATCTGTAGTACCAAACAATGCAGCATCACCGTTTATAGTTAAAAATTTAGAGCTAAACATAGAGCCTGAGTTTTCAGTTGATGATATGATCAAATCTGTGAATCAGTCTTCAGAGGTGACCTTACAGGTTTTACATAAGACTATGTCTGGAGATATGCCACTTGCATCTGGTTTGCAAACGCCAAAACAAGTTAATTTATTTGCCTCACGAAGTTCACCCTGTTATGTTCACAGTTCAGTGAAAACTGAACTTATACATGATTCTAATACTGAATGTTTGTTAAAACCATCAAAAATTGAACAACCAAAATCAAAGCGTATTATCAAAGAAACAAAAGTTTATGTTCATAGTGTCATTTTAGCTGCTAAAAGTGAATTTTTTAAATTATTGTTATCAACTTCAGGAATGAAAGAAACAAAAGAAAAAGATGTTCGCATTGAGGTAACATGACAAATGGTAGTTATACATATATATATATATATATATATATATATATATATATATATATATATATATATATATATATATATATATATATATATATATAGATTGTTGCATTTGGGAGTACGGAAGGGAAAAAATGATTCTTACGCCAACAAATACGTCACTTTTAATTACTTTTGACTTTCGTCCAACATTTGTGTGTTGTCAGAAAGTAAAAACCATTAATTTAATTACAAATTAATCGTTTTTTAAAAAAACCGCAAAAACGCAAATTTAATTGACCAGAATGTTTTTAAAAACATTCTGAATGTTTTTAACAATATAATGTTTTTGTTTTAATTTTTTTTAATAAAATGTTTTTATTTTTATTTTTTTTATAAAATGTTTTTATTTTTATTTTTTTTAATAAAATGTTTTTTTTTTTTTTTTTACTGTAAATCATGTGAGGAGTGTTGCTACATCGACTATCTTATAGCCTGACTTGCAACAAAGTGCTGCTACATCGATTATCTTTTAGCCTGACTCACAAAGAAGTGCTGTTACATTGACTGAGGGTTTGGTTGGGGCAGGCAGTCTATCAATTATTAAAAAAAAAAAAAATTCTGGTCTTGCATTTTAATTTTTACTTTTTGTCAACAAAATACGGAAAAACTTTCTGACAACCAGTTAAGAGTTCTATATATATATGTGTATATATATATGTATATATATATATATATATATATATATATATATATATATATATATATACTGAATATATGTACTGAAGCACCCAGCAGTATATATGTATGTACTGAAGCAGTATATATGTATAGCAGTATATATGTATGTACTGAAGTACTCAGCAGCAGGCTATTTCAGTATGTCGTCACACTCCTCACCTAAATCAGTAGTATAAGATATATATATATATATATATATATATATATATATATATATATATATATATATATATATATATACACATATAAATATATATATACATGAATATAGTCTTGCATGGTAGTCAAAAAGTTTCTTACATAAACTGTAGTTTTGAAGAGAGCGCTAATAAATTAGACCAGAAAAAGTTTCAAAACTTGAATAATGTTTTTTTTTCCTTAAATGATAGACTGCCTGCCCTAACCAACCCTCAGTCAATTTATCAATACTCTGTTGTGAGTCAGGCTATAAGATAGTCAATGTAGCAACACTCCTTTGTAACAGCAGGCTATAAGATAGTTGATGTAGCAACACTTCGCGCATATTTAAAATATATATATATATATATATATATATATATATGTATATATATATATATATATGTATATATATGTAAATTATGTTAGTGTATTTTACAAATAGAGTGCTCAATGTTCTTGAGGAACAGAGCAATAATAAATTCCATTTAAAAAACACTTATCTAACTTTTTTTACTTCAACTTTAAGTTTCACCATATATATATATATATATATATATATATATATATATATATATATATATATATATATATATATATATATATATATATATATATATATATATGTATGTATGTATGTATGTATGTATAAATATATATATATATATATATATGTATATATATATTTATATATATATTTATATATATATGTATATATATATTTATATATATATATATATATATATATATATATATATATATATATATATATATATATATATATATATATATATATATATATATATATATATATATATATATATGTATGTACACAAGGGTGTCCCAAAAAACAACATTATTGAAAAATATATGCAGAGACCCCTTTAATGTGTTCTATCTAATACAAAAACACTAGATTTAAAATTTTTTTGAATAAAAAATATTTTAAGGGGTCCCTCAAGACCCTCGAATATTTAATGGGTCCCTAATATTTTCAAAAAAAAAAGTTTTTTAAAAGTATGTCAACCTGGTACTCAAATGAAAGCAAAATTATATAAAAATTTTAAAAATAATATTTAATTTGGAAAAATTTTAACTTATTTATAAAAATTGTCATAAAAATACATAAAAAATGCATTTTTTTTTGTTAAAAAACGTAATTTTTATGTAATAAAACCAAAAATAACAATTCCATATTTAAAAATCTATATTATTTTTGAAATTTTTATATAATTTCACTTCATTTGAGTACCAGGTTAACATATTTTTGAAAAATTTTTTTTTTGAAAATATTAGGGACCCATTAAATTTCGAGGGTCTTGAGGGACCCCTTAAAATATTTTTCCTCAAAAAAATTTTAAATCTAGTGTTTTTGTATTAGATAGAACACATTAAGAGATGCTGCATATATTTTTCAAAAATGTTGTTTTTTGGGACACCCTATTGTACATATATCTAATATTTATTTACCCAGGTCACTGATTATTTAAACTTTATTAACTTATTGAGATACAATATTGTGTGGTGTAGTGGTTAATAAATTTGATCGTGGTGCCTGCGCTCCGAGTTCAGTTCCTATTGGAGTCTTATTTTGTTGTTTTTTTTTATTATATTCTTTATGAATATTCTTTTATTAATTAACTTATTGATGCTAATATATTAATAACGATAAATATTAATATAATAAAAGACACTGTGGTTAATAAATAGTTAAGTAATTCAGTTAATAAGTAACATAAATGTGCCTAACATGGCTTGCTTTTAAAGAAAAAAGTTATTTTTAATGCTCTTACTTTCGAGTTCTTAATACAAGGGGAGGGTGAATGAAAGGAGGGGGTGGGAATTTTAGTCTAGATCAAATAAACGGGGGTGGTGGTTCTGTGTGGTGGGGAGAGGGGTTTAATATAGGGGAGTAGGAATTTTTTTATGGTACTATATAAGTATTTTTTATAAAAAAGTTCAGTTTATAAATTCGAAGTAATATTTTTTTACAAAACACGCTTAAGACTGTT
This sequence comes from Hydra vulgaris, assembly GCF_038396675.1. Classification (NCBI taxonomy): domain Eukaryota; kingdom Metazoa; phylum Cnidaria; class Hydrozoa; order Anthoathecata; family Hydridae; genus Hydra; species Hydra vulgaris. The sequence goes on along the minus strand of NC_088924.1, from coordinate 24,703,778 downwards.
TAATTCTAGTGTGGCTTGCAGTCTAATGCGCATTTCGAACAGCTGTTTTAGCATAATTTCAATAGGATTTAATATGCTGAATCACAAGAAATTTTACCAGGTCGGTCAAGTATTTTCTAATATTTAAGGCTGATTTTTTTTTTTTCAGTTTTGAGATATAAAGTTTTTGCTGACAACAATTAAAAGTAAATAAACAGGGGGAGGGGAGTCTTAATAAGCTTGGGGTGGGTGGGAAAATTTCCAAAAATTAATTAATGCTGCCGCTCCCTCCCCCTTCCCCACTTTTTTTTTTTTCATTAGGGTCTTAAGAGTAAATATAGTTTATAAAGAAATTCTTTAATGAAATTTTTTAACTTAGAATTCTTTATTTGAAACTTTTGTTTTAAGTCATTTTAATTTTTAATTTTAATTCTCTTTCACTTATAAACACTCATTAGGTATGCATAATATATATAAGATTTGCCTTCACCATCTTCACTTCACTTCTCAAATAGTTATCATTTACAAATGTAAAAGGTTGTTAAAAATGGGCTTACATATTTATATACATGCAATGAATTGTATTCGAAAACAATAAAAGACTGATTGATCTGATTTTTTTTAGTTTAATAATATAAGAAAACAGAATTACCAAGTGTCAAGTATAAAAAAATATTTCTTTTTTATTATCTTTAATTTAATTAGAATACAATAAGTGATAGAGTAAGATAAAAAAAATTACCAACGTTTGCATTTGAGTCTTGAGCCTTTGTTAAAATAGATTTTTTTTTAGAGAATTACTAATAATGACTCATAAAATTCTAAAAAGTTAAATATCCTAATCTTAAATCTGGAGCTATACCAAGTTACTGAAATTGCTTTTTTGCAATTTGCAGTCCATCTAACTTCAAAGATTCTCAATAGAAAGATTCTCAATAGGGTTCAAATCAAGTGTGTGAATGGGCCAAGGCATCAGATTCAATTGTTTGCCTCCAGTCCTAGATCCAATGATATAGGCCCAAATGCCAATTGAGCATCCTCCTCCTTGAAGTCTTGACATATTTAAACAAGGATTGTATTTTTTATTTTGTATCTCCTAGCTAAAATCCTTTTCTTGCCATTGATAAGTTCAAAGTTTGACTCATCGGAGAAAACTACTTTTCTCCATTGCTCTACAGTCCATTGCTATGCAGCTCTTTCTTTGCACTGTTTTCTTTTTTTGCTTGAGACAATCGTTGATGCTTAATAGTGGCTTCTTTGTTGCAAGGTACAAGTTGAGTTTTTTTTCTTCACCAGCTTGCTAATTGTTGATTGGCTAACTTGGTGTGCATCCAATGTTTTATTCAGGTCTTAGGTGATTTCAGCTATGCTCATGTTTGGTTGGGGTCTAGCAAGTATAATTACTTTCATTTTTGTCCCTTGCTGACATTTTTATAGGACAACTAAAGCAAATTTTGTCTTTGACTGTGAAAACTTATTATAAATTCAAATAAAACAAATAAAAATAATTTTTGAGCGTTGTTCTAATGCTGTATAATTTTGCAAAGAAACCTTTTTTTTTTCTATAAAGAATCAAAAAAGTGCGCTTGATTTCCTAATGAATATTTGAATCGGGAAAGAGAATAGTGGTCAAAAGCACTTTTTTGATGAATTTAAGTTTGTTATCTGGATCTGATGGTATTAAAATGTTCATTGACAAAAAGGCCATAGAAATGATTCATATGATTCAATACCACCTACCAACAGTAAAGCCTGGAGGTGGAAACTTTATGGTCTGGGGTTGCTTCAATATAGATTGTATTGGTCCTATCCATTTGATTGATGGCAAAACGGACAAAAATATGTACAAAGATATTATTAAGTATGTTATCGCTACCACATGCTAATGACAAAATGAAGATGGATGTTTCAGCAGAACAATGATCCAAAGCACACTTCAACCCATGTTGAAAGACTTTTTCAGACTAAAAAAATTTGATTAATGGAATGGTCTTTGTAAAGTCATTGCCATAATCCTATTGAACATTTATGGGCATGATAGACATATTTCAGGTCAAAAACCAAGAAGTAAGTATGATTTATTTAAAATTCATATTTTAATAAAAAGAACTTTAAAAATTAGATTGCTTAGATTTAGTAAAAGTTCATTTGTTTTAAAATTTGTGATCAACTTTTTTACATTCCAGTGAAAATTTGAAAGAAATTGGACTTTTCAAATTTTTCAGCCTCAAACATTTTTACCGATTGTATGGCTTACAAGGTTTACTAGTATTCCATTTTTTGAAGGTGTTGAGTTGTTTTCCCATATTATAGATTATGTCATACTGAAATAGGTAGCTGTGAGGGCTTCAGTATATACATTGACTGATTCTCTAGGTAGAACATTTAAGAGAGTGTTGCTACATCAACTGAGTGTTTTTCATAATTCTTCATTTTTTTACTTTTTCTGAAAAATTTAAGTGCACATTTTAAGAACTAAAGTGTGCCACTTGGTCTTGCATAAGACATTTTCAATATCTGAAATGACTAACCATCTGTGAGGGCTTTAGTACATACATCGAATAATAGTTTGGACAGGTACTCTCTTAATATGAGGACTTTTATAATGGGAAAAGAGATTTGTATTTTCATTATCTTTTTTTTTCTTTTTCATAATTTCGTTATCGTGCGCAAAAAAAAGCCATAAATCAATGTTCTCTTAAAGAATAAGGTTTCATTTTAAAATTTTGGAATTTAGTTAAAAAAATTAATTTTTTAAGTTCAAAAAATGTAAATCTAAACCTATTACTTTTGGTGTAGATTGATATTGTCCACTTTTTTTTATTTTGCACTTGTTGTAAATCTTAAAAATCAATTTTGCTTTAGTTCTTGATGTGTTCTAACATGAAATGGTCCAGTTTTGCATTAAGTTTGAAAAATGCAATAAGGTTGTTGCTTCCTTGCTACCCAAATACTTTGTTTAATCAAAGTATTTGAGTTCTAAAATCAGTTAAAAATATAAAAAGCAGTTAAAAAAGGTTTTATAAGCATGAAGAGACAGATACAGTAAAAGCATGCAACTTTGCTGAATGGCGGTTTTTAAACGAGAAAGAATTTTGGTTGATGGAACTAGAAATGATAGCTCATTTAAGCAGCGGCCAAGTTAGTATTTCTGAGAAAAGAGAAAAGATGCAATCTTGTAACTATAAGGATAGTGACTCAGTCAGAGTATTATCATTAATTGATATACAAAAATTGTATTGTGATAATTGTTTGAAGTAAAGTATGGAGTTTTGCTGGAGTTAAAATTTTCAAGCCACTGCAAGCCCTAGGCTATTACAGAGGAGAGATCCGATTCAAAATTTGGCTGCCTGTTCTAAGCAATCAAATTGTGCTGACTAGTGGTCAAAACAGGAGTCTATGGTTGTTAAAGTTGTTAAATATTTGAAAATAATAAAGAAAAATATTCATATTTAGCTCAGAACTTGCAATTGTGACATCTTTATGCATATCGGCGCGATATGTCATCAGGCAAAGATTGTCAAGACATGATTTCAAGAGAATTCCATCAATGTTCTTGCTACGTGGCCTGGCTCCTCACCGGAATTAAATCTGATTGAAAATTGCTGGGTTAAATTGAAAGCAGAAGTGGCAAAAGCAAACTCGACGTCGACGACAACTTTGGAGGAGGCTATACTGGAGGCGTGGTCCCATAAAATAACGCCTGATTACTATGACTCTTGTTGCCTCTATGCCTCGAAGAATAGAAGCTGTCCTCAAAGCCGGAGGAGGACATTCGAGGTACTAGAAACTTTTTTCTGATGTGAACTTCTTGTTGGTTTTTTGGAAAGTGTGTAATTGACTTATGTGAATGTTGTTTGTTGCGTTTAATTCAATCATATTATCATTTAATTGAAGTAGTATTACGTTTCTGTCTAAAAACCTTAGTGGTTGGATCTTTATATATATATATATATATATATATATATATATATATATATATATATATATATATATATATATATATATATATATATATATATATAAATGTTAATTCAAGTTTTTATCACAGTATTGAGGTACACTTTACTTTTTTAATGTCAAACTGTCACCAAAACAAATTACACAACAATCATTTAACATTTTGAAACATTGAGCAATACTAAGGAAAATCATTGTAGCTTTTCATGTGGGTGTAAACATGTAGAAATAGGAGTTGGTTTAAGTGCGCCTTTGTCTTTGTAGAACAAAGATAAATCTTCAAACCTGTTGATAGTTTAGCTACCAAAACTCTTATTAGTTTAGCTATCTATCTTAGGTTAAGAGTTTTTAAAATACTGGGTCACATTTTCAATTAATCTGAAAGATGAATTATTATATTAACTATACAATTGTTTAAAAGATCTCAATGGTTCTCAATGAGGGTTTTTTCAATACCTTTCAACACGTTAAATTTTTTTTTATCGCACCGTGAGGTGTGGCTGTAAAAAAATGATTCCAAAAATAGCCATTTTGAGGAGTCCATAATTGTGTTGCTAACTTATTTGATGTATTTTATTAACTTTTCTAAAATTAGAAGTTTCAGATGACCTTGTCAAACTAGCGCGACAATCGAAAACAAAAATTAGTTTGAACACATAGTTTAAATAACTGCAACACATTTGTTACGCGAGCATTCTACTATTTTATGATATTAGAAGTAAAAAATGGTAATAGTGGAAATCTACACATTTATATCAGGAGTCCAAATAAGCACGAATTTCGCAACTGGCATAAGTGCACCAAACAAACTTGCAAAGATTGGCATAAGTGCAACTTACGGTAAAAGAATATAAAGATTTTTACCCAAGAGATGCTATTCCACCTCGTTTGTATGGTGTCATAAAAGCTCACCTGAAAAAATTACATAATGCGAATTATTGTAAGCACTATTGGAAAATTTCACAAAATTTCAAAAAAATCTTAACTGATATGATACAACCCATCCACAATAAAAACAATACACATTAAAAAAACTCTTCAACAATTTTTAAACATAACTAAATCACGGAAAATTAACAAGGATGAAATTTAAGTGTCTTTTGATATCATTAATTCATATCCTTCAGTCCCAGTAAAGAATGAAATAATTGTCCTGATTGAGAGATTAAAAAATGAGTTTTAATTAGTTTTACATCCAAATTTATCTTTGATGAAATAGAAACACTTAGATATATCCCTTTTGAATTGCTGTTTTTTTATAAACACGACATTTATGAACTAGAGGATTCTGGACCTATTGGTTGAGGACTTATGGTAGTAGCTGCAGAGTGTTTTTACAGTTTCACGAAAGTTATGCTATTGTACAAGCTGTTTCCAATGATATTCATGCAAAGTTATTTAAAAGATATGTTGATGACTCCCATTTACGTTTTAACTCTATTGAAGATGCAAAAATCTTTTTAAAATTACTTAACAACCAACAAAAATATTCAGTACACCATGGAAGTCGAACTTTCTTGACATAACTATTATTTACAATGAAACTGGTACATACGGTTTTGAAGTTTACCGTAAAGATGCCATAACTAACGTCCAAATTAACTCTAACTCATGCTACGGATCCAAAAATTATAAACGAAGTTTTCAAAGAATTTGTTCATAGGGCAGTGTATTTTTGCTCTGATAAAAATATTAAACAAGAGTTATTGTTTCTAATTGATGCTTTTGTAGAAAATGGATATAAAAAAACAAGCCTGGAAAATATCATAAAAACCACTAAAAAAAAGTTACATAATAAAAAACAAAATATTAAAAATCAACATTTAACAATTTAAAAAAACATATATTTTTACCGTAGATTCCATGAAATAGCTCGAAGTTAAAAAAAATTTTCGAAAAAGCAGGTTACACATCGTCTTTGAATCACCAAAAAATTAACAACATATACTAACCACAAAAAAAAAACCTTCTCTCCTTGTAAATTCTTCCCTAGGTGTGTACAAAATTGAATGCTCCTGCAAAAAATGTTATATCGGCAAAACAAAATTAAAAATCTTATCTTCCATTTATTAACATCAGAAAAATACATACGAAGTAAAATGGGATTATTCAGTACTAGCGGAACATTCAAAAAATTGTCATGGTTATTTTAGATAAAACAATAAAAATAATTTAAAAGAAAAGGCCAACAATTTTAACAGAAAAGTCAAACTGGCACTGGAAATACAACGCCATGAATGTGCACTTTCAGACGGAGGTCTGAATCAGGATGATGGAGTTTGGAAACCTATGTTTCGATAATTGAATCAAAAGAAACTATTGCATTAATTTGTTTTTGTTTTTAACAGTTTTATATATATATATATATATATATATATATATATATATATATATAAATATATATATATATATATATATATATATATACATTTTTTATTAGAACTAGTAGGTCGACGAACAAAAAGCTTAACATCAGAGAACTGACAAAACATGGACTCATCACTGAACATCACCTGTGTCCACTGCTCTTCTGTCCAATCTTGATGCTTCTTGCAGAACTCAATGCGCTTTTTTTTTCATCTTTTCAGTTACCAATGGCTTCTTAAATGGCCTTCGTGCAGGTAAGTTTAATTCCGCAGATGTCTGTGACGGATTGTGCGCTTTGAGACATTAGAAAGTGTTGGTATGCTGTTCTGTAGGTCACCAAAGGTTATTAAAGGATTCATCTTGACCATTGTTACCATCCTGAGGTCAGTATGCTGCGAAGTGACTCTAGGACGTCCAGACCTCTTTTTAGGAGACAGGGGGATAACCTGCTTTACAACACGCCAAATTGCAGTGCGTTTAACTATGTAAATTGTTGCAATGTCTGCATGAGACATACCACTTTTAGCAAGACGTTGAATGCATGCTTTTTCTTTTTTACTGAGCTGCCGAATCTTAGCCATGATTTTCACTGAATCAACTGTTTAAGCTACAAAATTGTCTTTATAAATATATTTATACCTAAAGATAAAAATATAAGATAATAACACTGAGCCAACTGGCGTGGAAACATTGATTTGTGTAAAATTGTGCCTTGTTGCAAGACTTTTTGCCAGCACTGTATATATATATATAAAACTGTTATATATCTAAACTCCCTCAAAATATTGCATGAAAATTAATTCAAAAAGTAAAATTTTACATCCATATTAGATGTTTTTATTTAATTTTATATATTAAAATTTATTTAATTTTATATATTAAAAAATATATTAGTTTTATATATTAAACTTCACTTTATATTCACTTTGAAATGACATCGCAAATGGCGGAAGCGTTTATTTAACGATGAAAAGAAAAAAAACAAAAAAAAATCGGAAAGAAATTATTTTCAAAAATAAAAAAGATAAGTTAAAAATAAAGTAAAATAATAAAAATAGAAAAAGATATAAAAGAACTAAAAGATTGAAAACATTATAAAACAAGAAAACGAATAAAAAAGTAAAACGAACAAATTGATTTAAATAAAATAATAGTAAAACAATCAATTATAAGCGAAGTAACAATTTTGAAGAAATGAAATTCGAAAAATGTTCGAAAAAAAAACAAAAAGAACTATTTAAAACAAAAATAATTCACTCCAAATCTTCTTCGCTTTTCTGTATCCGTAAAGAGTAACAAATATATATTTTTTTATTTTATAGAAGTTTTTGTATTTGCCTTTTCGTTATGTAATTTTTTATTTCGTTTTGTAGTTTTTGTGCTTGTCTTTCCGTTTGCGTAAAGTTTGTTTTAGTTGTTCTGTTGTTGCTTATGATTTTTACAATTGTTATTAATTGAGAGTTTACATATTTTTTGCCTTTTTATTTAATTTATAATGGCCTAATAATTATTTTTTTATAGTTAATTTAGTTTACACTTGCTTTCAACTATTAATATTGCTGTTGAATTTTTTTTTCTTTGTTTATTTTATTTAGGTGTCACTCCTATGACTACTTTCTACCTATATTTTATATATTACCTAATATTTTTCTTTTTTTATAATAAAAAACTAAAAGACCAAGATACTACAATATCTTCTTTTTTGTTTGAGTGTATGATAAAAAGAATTTCTGAAAGAAAAAAAATTGGAATTGCAGGACTTTTAAGATATTTAGAGGCACCGAATCAATATGATCAAGCTTAAAAAGATTCTATTTTAAACTATCCTAAGAAAAAAGGAACTTTCAATTATAGCAAGAGATATTTATTGCCATCTTTTTTATTAAGAGATAATTTAAAATGCTAAAAAAATTACACTATGCTTTAAAGTCTTCACCACCACCATCAGTTGAAACAAAAAGATGCTTTAGTGCTGCTGGACTTTTTATCACTAAGTTGAGAACATCATCTAGAGATAAAATGATTGACACATTATCTTTTCAGCGTTCAAGTTTAAAAGCTTAGTTTTAATTTCTTTAGTTAGCTTTTACTTATATAGTACTATAACACAAAATTGTATGTAAAGCTTATGTTTTAAAAATAACTAAAATTGCTTAAAATTACTTAAGTACACTTTTTCTATTACTTGAACATAAATTAGCATTTTGCACTTATGTCAATTCGCATTTTTGCCAGCTTACACATATGCCAATGTTTGCAAATTTATTCGGCGCACTTATGCCAGTTCGCATTTATGCTTATTCGCACTTATGCCAGTTTTTGTAACTGCTTCGCAATTATGCTAGTTTGCACTTATGTCAATTGACACTTGTGCAATTGTTTTTAAACTTATTCGACGCACTTATGCTGATTCGCCTTTTGCCAGATCGCACTTGTGCCAGTTTTTGCAACTGCTTTACACTTACGCCAGTTCTCACTTAAACCATTTGCACTTATGCTAGTTCACACTTATGAAACTCGCGCTTATTCAGTCGTCCCTTTTTTATGTTTAACAGTATTGAGTAGCTATGAACCCCATTAGTCTCGTGCTTACGCAGCCACTGGCCTTAAAATTAAACTACCAGTGAAATAATTTTAGATATTTTTTTTTAATCACCTGTATTGTTAAAGTACTCGCTTTCGAAGCAAGTTTTTAAAGCATGAGGAAAATTTGTTCGAAACTTAAATTTGCTCTTTAAAGACTTGCAAAAAGGAAGTCTTTTTATAAAATACATTTTTAACTTGTCTTTGATAGAAAAAAAATGTGTTTAATTCTAAAGTTGTCATTTCTACTTAAAACCCCTTCATTCTACCTATTATTACTAACTCCTACTTTGAGCATCTTATTTTTTTTATTTCATGCTTTCACGTTCCTGAATGTCAAGTAAATCTTCACGAACTGATATCACATATTCCTAAAAAGATTGAAGCAAATGCCCTTCAAAAGTTAAATCTGTATCTTCAACTTAAGATTTTTTTTTTTTTTTATAATTTTCGTTACCGTATTTATAAATTCGGACAGTATTTAAAGTGAAATAGTACATATAAAATAGATTAGCAAGGATAAAGAAAAAAACGTAAATTATCTTATCGCCGAGACCCGTTTACCTTTAGTTAATATTACTTTTTAATAACTGACAAACAAACAAAAAGTTGGAAAAAATAGAAATTGTTGAAATGAAGAAGATGTTAAAAATAAACATAGCATAAATTTTTTATTTCAATATGAAAAAAAGTCAAATGAAAAAAAGTCATATGAAAAGACAAAAATTAAATTTATAGTAAACTTTTTCAGCTTAGATTTTTAATTTTCATCTTGTATTAAAAAAATAATTTAAACTCAAAATTTTTTTCTAATAAAAAACAATTAAAAAAATTTCTCTTTTGAATTTTTTAAAGAGAAGTTTAAACGAGTTCTATTTTAAACAATATTTTGGAAAAAAATTTCTTAAAAAAATGGTTCATAATATTGAACTTAAAATGAGCTGAGTTTTAAGAAAGATCTTGGAAAAACATAGTTTTCATTTCAAAAATTTGTGGGGTATTTTTGAGATTTTTTGTAAAAGAAGAAGATATTAAAAGACAGTCTCTCGTGATTTAATAAAGAAATTAAAAAAAAAATAGTTTAGAGAACAGTAACTTAAATTACTTTTTATCACTTTTGCTTTTTAAAGTTGTTGTCAGCAACATTTTGATCAGAAATTATTTAAATAGAAATCCAGCAACTAACAATAATAAGTTTTTGTTCTTTCATTTGGTAACAATGCTTTTACATTTGTCACATTTTTTGCTGAGATTTAGATAACAGCAATACCTTGTTCATTAAAAAACTTTTACTTTCTGCAACTGTGGACTTTTTGCAGTTAAGTTTGCGTCAGTTGTCACTAATTAATTCTCACTAATTCCTCTCGCATGCTTCAGTACAAGATTGAAAATAATAGTCAATTTTTTGTTTTTTCTAATATTACTTGCTGACTGTCATATTTTTTTTTTTTTGTGTGTGTTTTTACATTTTGATTTGATGTCCAGATCATGTCCAAGAACTTTAGCAGTTGCACCAATAACAAAAATAGCTTCTTGATCACTGATTTTTATACGTTTTAATACGTGTTTCCGACGTCTTGTATCCATTTGGGTGCCCGGTTCTTTTTTTTAAACTGAATGTGGCGGCCTTGTATTAAGACTGAAAATTTCAAACTCAGTTTGAAAAGCTAAAGAACTAGAAGAATGTTTTGATAAGAGACCTAAGCGACAACTTCTTCATTCAGCATTTATATCTTTTTTTCTTTATGTTTTTCTGTTTGTTCCATTACATAGGATTGCTATTTAGTCAAATGCTTATCCATGCCTCTAAAACGGGAGCTGGAGAGATTTCTCGCATGTATACTAAAAATGCTTTGTCTTCTTCCTACTTCCAACATCAAAAAGTTATTTTTATTTTTAAATTATAAAAATAACTTTTGATGAAATCTAGTTATCGTTTTTGGGAGATGACACCTGACCCACTAGAACCGGCACTAATATGTATATATATATATATATTTTTATATTTATATATATATATATATATATATATATATATATATATATATATATAAATATGACTTGAAAAAAAAATCGATAAAAATTTGATCATTAATGATTATGTGTTCTTTAAAAAGTTATCGATAAGCCCAAAGTAGTTATCTAGATATAATATATATTACCTAATATAATAAATACCAATGTACAAGCTAGATATATAATAGTAATCATAAAATATATTTTTTTAATTACAGTTACATTGTGCCAAGATTCTTCTTATAATATAACGTGTCCAGCGAATTTCCTTATAAAAGTTCTCAATGCAACATATGGTAGTCTGAAAAATTCTTCAATTTGTTCTTCAAAAAACGCAAGTTTCTTTATTCCAAGTTTGTGCAATGGAGCCAACAGTTGTTTTATTGAATCTAATAATCAAGTATTTGGTGGTGATCCCTGCCCCAACAATTATAAATACACTATTGTTAACTACATCTGTTATCCTCAAGGTATATGTCGTTCAATAAATTTAAACTATATGCAAGAAAGTTAATAAACATTTAAATATAATATATACATTTTTCTTTTAGTTTTATTAAACTTTACTTCTAAAAAACAATTGTTTTTAGTCTCATTAGATTTATTACAAATATTAGCTAGTTAATCTTTTTTATCAAAAAGACTTGCAAAGTCATTTAAATTTAGATTTTCTCAATATATTTCTTTAGTTAATAAGATTTCTATTTAAGCTTCATGTTTTGTAAAGCTAACCCAAGCAACAGTTATTGTATATATTTTACCAATAATCAAACTTCAAACTTTTTCTTTATACTTATTGAACTAATTGAACAATTCTGGTTTCTGCTATTTTTTGTTTCGTTTTAAATGATGATTGTGATGCTTTATGTCATTTCATACTTTAGAGTAAAGAATTTAATAAAACAGCATAAAAGATTTACAAATTGCGAAATTACTTTAAACTTTAACATATATCATCATTTCACTAGTATGAGTTATACAATAAAAATGCTGATGCAACTCTTTTTTTTAAAACTTTAATGAATACTTTAGTTAAAGTTATTACAACTAGTTGTTGTTTTCTTTTCTTTTTTTGGTGGTGCAAAGCATAATCATCTCATCAAATGTCTATGCTTATTTCTCTAATAATATTTGTTAAACTTGCTCTTACTGATGTCCTCTTATCATTACCATCTATAAATACCTATTAATGCCTAAATAACAAAGGGTTTTAAAATGTCTCTATAGAATTTATAGTAAGTAAAACATCTATTCGAGAGATAAAAATTTTATTGATATTGACTAAGCATGATTTATTTTCATCATAGCTTTGTATTTAATTAGTTATTAAAACCTCATAGTTCATCCAAAATCTTCAGATATTATACGATCATTGTGATCTATTAACAGTTTTTGAACTTTTTAAAATAGCGAGTCTTACATTTAGCAATATAAAAATATGAAGTAAAGTGACTAGTGTGAGAAAAAGTTATTTTTATATAAATGAGGTAACTGTTTGAGTAATTAAATGGGATTTATTACCGATGTCTTTTTGACTAAATCAAATTATTTCTTTTTAATCAATCGCATTTTCTTCATTCTAAATAAGTGAACAAATCTAAAATAATGAATTTTTTATCTAACAGTTTTATCTAACTTTAAAATTTCAACTCTCGGACATTCAGCATATCTATCACCAAGTTTATTATTTATGTATTTCAAAAAAAAAACATTGATGTGGAGGACAACCTTAAATGTATAATAGTAAATAGCCCATTTGCTGCTTATTGTTAGACTTACCCTTAACAACCATCAATAATAAACTTCATGTAGTTGGTGGAAGCTTTACTTGATAGAAATTGAATATATAAGAGTCATGATCTTGTTTTAAAATCTACGTTTTTGGACTTAAGGTTGTGTATTATTTTAATACAATTAAGATTGTTTGACCTAAAATAAAAAAATGAATGTTCAATAAACATATTGTTCTGTTTAATTTAAAGTTTTTGATTAAATGTTTGCATACATATATATCACCTCAAACAAAAAAGTTTGAACGTTTTTTAATACTTTATATTAAAAGAAACCGATATAGATAAAATAAAAACAAAAATTATTTTAGAGTCAACTATAAAGAATTTATTATATAAAAAATTAAAGTCTATGAATCTCTCTTAGCTGATATATTCATTATTTCAGAGGTCTGGTATAAAGTTTTGAAAGGGTGCGTGTATAGCTTATTTTTAATTATAACTTCATTCCATACGACTCCAAACAAATATTATTGTGAAATTGACATTTTAAATGACCCAAGATTTTTTATTAGATACGTTGAAAAAAAATCTTTTATTACAACAGAAGCGATTCTACAAATAAAATGATGGAGTTAAATCCTGAAAAATGTGCCAATTGTTTTATTAAAATAAGAAAAAGCTCCTCACAATTAAAAATCTACCGATAAGTTGTGTCAAATACCCGTTTAGCTCACTAAATTCGTCATAAAACCAACCAACTCTTAAAAATCACAAAATTGAATTGCGTTAACATCTAGTTAATTTTTATTAATAGCATTTTTTGTCGTTTTATAAAATTTTTTGTTTATTAAATAGTGTTAAAGCCTTCATCAAACAATACGCTTTAGTGGTCAAAGAAGTTAGGTCGCAGCCTTCTGAAGTAGTTTAAATTTTTCCGCTTCCACATTTTTGCTTAGTTTTTTTTTTAATCTTTTCTAATTTTATTAAAATACAAAAAAAATTTTTTGAAGTTCTAAAGATGTTTACACTTTTATAAGTTTTACTTTTATTTAAAAATTGCGAAATCTCCTTAGTTTTCATTTATAGCCAGAGTTGTTAGTCTTTGGCCTTGCCTTGAGGCCAAAAATTAGGGCCTTGACCTTGGCCTTGAAAATTTTAGCCTTGAACTTGATTATTTTGGCCCTAGCCTTCATTAAATAATAAATAAAACTAAAGCATTTAAAGTTTTCATTCTTTGTTTTTAAGTAATTAGTTACGTAATTATTCATTCTTTATTATACCTAATTACTTTATTAAACTAAGTCAAAAATTAAAGTCTTTTGTCTTGAAAATGTTTGCGTTGGCCTTGACCTTGAAACTTTTATTCTTGTCCTTGGCCTTGGTCTTGTAAAATGTGGCCTTGTCTTTGACCTTGTAACTTATGACCTGGTAACATTTGGCCTTGGCCTCGCTACTTTTGGCCTCGTTAACAACTCTATTTATAGCATTTATTTGCTGTTTTATTATGTTAAAGTTAATAAGGAAAAATATTTATAAGTTTATAACCGTTTTTTCCACAGAAGTTTACAATTTTTACAATAAGAAGTTATAAAGTATTGAACATTGATCATTAAATTAAAACAATGATTTAAAAGATTTTGATTTTATACCACTTCCCAGTAGGCACAAGAACGTTTTGCAAACGCTTTTTAAAGGTTCCGTGAAACGATTTTTAAGGTTTTTTGAACGTTCAAATGAAACGGTGACCGGATGTTTTCCTAAAAACGTTTTTTGAACGTTTTCTAATGGTCTCACAAAAACGTTTTTTAATGATTTTTTGAACGTTCATATAAAACGGTGACCGGACATTTTCCTAAAAACGTTTTTTGAACGTTTTTTAAGGGTCTCACAAAAACGTTTTTTAATGGTTTTTTGAACGTTCATATGAAACGGTGACCGGACGTTTTCCTAAAAACGTTTTTAGAACGTTTTTTAAGGGTCTCACGAAAGCCTAATTTTCTATTTATTTATAATATAAGCATACAAAAAAAAAAGCATACATTTATAAATAAGCCTACAAAAACGTAACAAAATAATTGTCGTGCTATTCTGCCAAGAGCTCCCTTTAACTTATTCACCGAATCAAACTTCGTTGTATGTGACACCAGTGTTTCTAAAAACAGAAATACTATAGAAATCTTTCATGGATTCCAGCTAGCACATATAAAGGGTGTTACTTGAACGCACATTTATACTCATGGTAAATTCTACACTTTACTTTTAGTTTATTTAACAATTTTTTTAACCTTGTTATAATTTCATTATGTAATAAAATAAAATAAAAAAAACTAATGAAAGATCCTCATAACAATAAATTCAAGTGATGCTTTTTGGGTAGTTTTTTAAACCTGATGAAAAAAAACTTCATATACTGTTTATTAACGTTGGAAATACTTTCAAACTTGATAAAAAATATTTATTTACATAAAATGTTTAATAAAACCAGATGACATTCTTTGATAAACTTATATTCAGCAACTTTTTGCACTTTAATAATAGGACTTGCTTCTCTTATGTTCAAATAACTGTGATATGTTGCACTGTTTCATTCAAATATGAATAGAAATAGCTTCATACATTTATTAAAAAATTTATTTATATAATATTTTTAACTTAAACATACCTTGCATTCATTTGCTTGTAACTATATCTGCACCTTTGATACTCATAATTGCGAATAATAATTTTACTTTTTTAGTATACTTAAAAAAAAAAAGTTAGTTAACCACAATGCAACATTATTGTGCTGCATAGAGCGCCTTAGCGGCACTGTGGCGGATTTTTTGAAACAAGTTTAACTGATTCTCAAAGGCATTTAGGCTTTCAGCATTTACCATTTCACCTGGTAAGCAGCTCCAGCTGTCGACAACTTTATTTGTGAAGAAGTTACTTCTATTATTATTAAATCAAACTATCTCTTTCGCAAATCGACTTCTATGACCGTGGCGAGAAGCAAAACGCATTGGAGTGTGGTACCAGTTAACAGTTTCTTTACTATACTCGATTTTAAAAAGCTGTATTAAGACTTTACAATGATGCTTTCCTTTGTAGGTGGTCATTTTTAAGTATATATATATATATATATGAATATATATATATAAATATATATATATAAATATATATATATATACATAAAGAATCTATGTATATATATATATATTTGTATATATATATATATATATATATATATATATATATATATATATATATATATATATATATATATATATATATATATATATATATATATATATCTATATATATATATCTATATATATATATATATATATATATATATATATATATATATATATATATATATATATATATATATATATATATCTCTTACAAATTTACAAAAAAGTTATACCTCTTGTACAAACTGATTATTTGGGACATTTTTGTGGGCTCATAAAATTTTTGTCCCTTTATGTAAATTTTTTTTGTAAAAAAAACAGGCGTGGTAAAACGTGAAAACACTTGAAACGTGAAAGAACTTGTGAAATAATAAATCAATTGAGAAAAAAATTACAATTAAAACATTTATTAACGTTTTTAAACATAAATCTTGCTCAAGTGACCATTAATCATTTACTAAACATTTGCAAAACATTCTTGTGCCCATTGAGTAAAAACATTTTGTATCTATAAGTTAAGTAAATAACTTATGTTATCCAAAAAAAAAGTCCTTAACGAAAAGAAACTTAGGTGTAACACTAAGACTTTTAAAGTTTATTTATTTTGTATTCATTTATAATGTGAACATAAAAATACTAAATAAACTATTTGTTATTCTATTCGATCTGGAGCTCTTTTCAAATGGTCACCTCTTAACTTATCAACCAAAACAGATTTTGTTGAATGTTTCTAAAATATAAAATAAATTTATGCATTTTAAAGCACATACAAAAGCGGTTACATAAACACACACTTCCAAATGAAAAAAATTTTATATCAATATTTCAAATTACCAATAATTGCTTTATACAATAATGTTTTTCTAAATGATTTTTTTCCATGTCTCCCTGCTTTGTTAAATTGCGATTGAACACTTTTAGACATAGTTTCATCTAAAACTTTGTTAACTGAGGCTGAAATTGAACTACCACCTATTTGTTTAAGTTGACGGACCTACAAAAGTTATATAATATCATTACCAATATCACTACTATTTTTTAATTGACAAAAAAAATTATAAAATTAACAATACCATTCAATTAGATTTATTTAGAAAAGCACCATATATTATTATATACAAAAACCATACCAACAAATGAAGCTTTTCTTTATCATTTAAAAATGTTTCTCTTTCATCAAACTCTCTTATATCATTTGATTTACAAATATAAAGTAAGGTTTCTTCAGGCTCAGTTCTTCTTCCCAGCTTTTCGATTGAACATAAAGACTTTTTTATTTCGGAATTTAAACTTGCTAACTCCATAAATATTGTTTATTGAAAACCTAATATAAATAAGTTAGAACTAATTTAATAAAAATTTTATATAAACTCAATAGAATCATAGTTTCAATACAAGGTTCAATAAATATTAACATATGAATTTCATCCATTTCTTTAAAGCTAGCTGGTGGTTCATCATAAAAAAAAGTACCACAAATGCCTCTTGGAATGGTTTTTTGAACTGGTTCCAAAAACAAATCATTTTGACAAACAGAGGACAAACTAGATTGACTTTTATTGATTTGATATGATTTTGAATTCAAAACGTTCTCTTCTTGATATTTCTGAGTAGATACTATCTTAGGATGTTTGCTAGGAGATTTACAAAATGATATTGAAGAAAATAATTGCAATTCAGCAACCTTTTCAACTGTAATGTCAGAACTACTTTCTCTAACCCAAAAACGATTGCAATATGTTTCACTATTACATTCTAAAACTGATATTAAAAAATAAACACAAGACTGTATTATTTTAATAAGGTACTTGCAATAAAGTACCTAAATAAAGAAAACTGACAAAACTAATTTAAAAAAAACATTTTAAAGTTTAAAAGCATGTGTATTAAATTTACCAAAATACCTGTTTCTTGAAAATCAGAATTTGAAGATTCAGAGTCAAACATCACACATCTCTTTTGTTCCCTTGTCAAGATTGATTTTTAACAATATACATTCTCCCCATCCTTTATCAGGTGAAACCCAATTACTAATATAGTAGTTTAATTGTTTTTTGTCTTTCAGAGGCCAATATACAACACTTTTGAGTTCATCTACCCAATGCACAGGTACAGTCATTTTCTTTTGTTTTTCATCTTCAATGATAGTCACTATAGAATAAAGTCTTTTTATTGGGCTAAAATCAAAAACAAAAAAATGAAAAAATGATCATATTGATTTTCTGATGTCAACATATAAGATTGTTTATTATTACAGTTAATATAAATAAACAGACTTTATATAATAAAATATAAAAAAAAATATTAGCAACATTTATGATATAGAATTTATTTTAAAACTATTTTCTCATCAAACTTACCTTGTATTGGGTTGTGATCGCTTCCTTGTGACTGTTCTTGCTTCTTTAATATTCATAATTGAGAGCAGCTCCTTAACTTTCGAAGTAAATTGTGAAAGATTCATATATATATATATATATATATATATATATATATATATATATATATATATATATATATATATATATATATATATATATATATATATATATATATATCTGTGTGTGTATATGTGTGTGTGTGTATGTGTGTGTGTGTGTGTGGGCCACAAAAGATATAAGAAAATACTTATATGGCTATAATAAAGAGTAAAAAAAGTAAAAGCAATTATAACAATAACAATAATAATAATAATAACAATAATAATAATATATATGTTTATATATATATATATATATAAAATATATACATATATATAAATTCCTTTAACTAATTAACACAACTCTAGTGTATAGCATGTATAGAACATTAAAAGTAGATATAGATAAATAAAAAGTTTAGCTTAGCATATGTTGTGCAACAGTTTACTAATAACAAAGCCATCTTTTATTGGTAAACAAACACATTTGTTAACCAAAGTATCTTTATGTTTAACTCTGACAACATGTCGAACATTACTTCTTAAGAAATATACATCTATATACTTTGAGTTTAAAAAGTGTGTAAAATAATTATCCAAACAATCTTTTCTATAATAGAAGCACGAGTATTGATCATTCCCTAAATTAATTTTTACGAAAACCACACCATGTTTGATTAAGAAGCAACCATCTCTTAAGTTGGCATTAATTTTGTTTTTTTTTTGCTCAAACCTATTAAAAAAAATTGATTTCATCAAGCCTTTTACATATTTGTGGTATAGGATTATGTTTTGATTGAACTAATACTTTAATCTGCTGCAGGAAATTTTCAAACGGAAAAGCAGATAAACTGTCAAGCGGAGCATTGTAAAACGCAACATCATCACATATATGCAGAAGACTATGTATGTTATAAACACAAAATAGTTGACCAAATGTTTCGGTTGAGTTTATAACAAAGCATTTAACCAACCGACGAGCATTCTCTAAATTTGATCTTCGAAACTCAGCATTACTATCACATAAAATTTGTATTGATATTGATAAACTTAAGAAATGTTTATATGTACGCAAATCAATGATGTCTTTCAACACTATCATGCTGAAGTATACTAAAAAAGAACGTAATTCTGTTGCTTTCCATCTATCAAAATCAGAGAGAGACCTAGGCTGTCTGACAAAATCACTAAGCAATTTTCCATTTAGCTGCAACAAATTGTTTGAAATTTGGTCTAACATGCTTAAAGAAATTTTTCCATGATTAGTTCTTTTAATCCCACCCTTAAAAAAATATAGAATTCTCCGAGTAGCTCCTAAACAAACAAGGTGCATATAGTCCCAAGTAAACATGTTTATAAAATCAAGGGAATTTATCTCACTGAATATAGACTTTTCATGTTGGTGAAATCTTCCATTGTGATCTCTGTTAGCATAAGTATAATCAAGAAATTCAATATTTGTACGCAAATTTACATTTACTTCAATATGAGAAAAAACAATTCGATTTAATATACATCTTCCAACAATAGTACATCTTTCACAAGAATGATAACCAGTATGATTAACTATACCTTTTAATAAGGAGCGAGCAGGGGCATCACAAATAAAAGCATAAATTTGAACCATGTAACTTTTGTCATTTACTACAAATGGAGAGCTTGTTAGCATTTTTAATTCATCTGAAAAATCTTTTAAAAATAAATGACATTTAGGTTTAATTGATCCACAATACATTCCAATCAAAAATGGGTTGTAACCTTTAATAAGACCAACAATAGGCCACAGCTGTGTTGAGCTGGATTTGTACAGTGGTAAACCATCTATATTAAAGCTTAAAAAAATGTTAACATCAAGAATTGAATGATAAATTATTTAATTAATGATCTGTTTTGTTAATCCAAGATATATATAATTTCCACCATCAACATTTTTGAAACAAATACTTCTTTTTCTTTTTAATAAGGTTCTACAATCAAAGGCACTTTAAACTTATATTCACAAAATATAGCTAAAATTTCATTAGTGCATCGTCGCGTACAGTTGTTTTTAATTGACCATTACTTAATTTTTGAGCATAACACTAGATCATATTTTATTTTATTATCAGGTATCACATATCTAGAGTCAGAAAGACTGCTACTACTTTCCTCAAGTGCTGAATTTTGAAAAAAATTATGATATTTAAGATCATCACTCTGAGATTTTGGTAACTCCATCTGGTAATTATCGCTTTGGGAAACTAAAAAACTTTGATGATTATTTCCAAACTTTTCTAGAACTGCATTTCTTTTTTTTCTCCATATACTAAAATAGTTATTTTTTATCTCATTTCATATATATATAGTTAAAAACTTAATTCATTTAAAAAAACTAAACAGCATATTATAAAACATGCTCTTTAAAAATACCTTGAATTTGGTTGAGATTGCTTTCTTGCAACTTTTTCTTTGCTACTCATTACTAAGAACATATGCACAAAAATCTTTGTATTACATTACATCTATAAATTACATTAACAAATATAAAAGCTACATAATAGAAATTAATAGTTAGAAATGTACTAAATTGTTGCTAAAATTAAATAATTTTGTTTTAATACTTTATAACAAAGTGTGTATTACAAATACTAAAAAATTTAAATTTTTATACACTAAATAAAAAAGACAAAGAAACTGTTTATATATATATATATATACATATATATATATATATATATATATATATATATATATATATATATATATATATATATATATATATATATATATATATATGTATATATATATATGTGTATATATATATATATATATATATATATATATATATATATATATATCTGTACATATATTCTTACATAATCATTTTTTTCAGACAAAAATTAACAACAACAAAATAAGATTTTTTTTTGTCAAAATATTTTCCTATAAATTTTAAAAAAAGAAATAAATTTTTTTTGTGTATACTAAATTTGAAGTCATTTTTGAAATTTTTATTCCTCAATAATTGATACTTCGTAATGAAAAATTCTCATTAAGCTTAAAACATGTTATCACTCAATAATTTTATAGAAATATTATCCTATAAATGTCATGAAAGGGAAAAAAATGTTTTTATTTGTGCAAAGGATGTAGAACCGTTTCTAGCAGGAGTAGAAACAGTCCGGCTAAAAATAGCTACATACATAAAAAATTGAAAGAATTTTTTTTTAATAATTCAAACTTACCTTGTAATAGGTCTGTTTATTTCCTGGAAACTAGGATTGCTTCCTTGTTGCTTATACTTGAGGATGGTAGTTTAACTTTAGTTATGGTAGCTTAGTATATACATACATACATATATAGATACATACATACATATATACATACATACATACATAAATACATACATACATACATACATACATACATACATACATTCATACATACATACATACATACATACATACATATATATATATATATATATATATATATATATATATATATATATATATATATATATATATATATATATATATATATATATATATATATATATATATATATATATATATATATATATAACTCTAATTAGTAAAATCTCATCCACTGTAAGCTGGAGTTGCTTTATGCAATAATTTATACTACGTAAAACACCTATAAAATATACTTTACAAATCATATAAACAAAAATAGTTTATTTATAAATTGTTTTCAATTCAAACATACCTTGTATAATTCTATGATCATTTCCTTGTAACTAGAATTGTTTCCTTGTTGCTCATAATTGAAAACGGTACTTTAACTTCCTTATTAATAATAATATAATAATAAAAAAAATTATATAAATATATATATATATATATATATATATATATATATATATATATTTATATATATATATATATATATATCAGTGCCGTAACTAGGCAGGTGTAACAGATGCACTTGCACAGGGCCCGTAGATTAGGCGGCCGTGAAATGGAACTTTAAACTGACGAAAATATCTTTCAATAATATCTATTGAATATAACATTGTTAAGGATATTAATTATGACGACGTTATAAATGAATTTGCGCAAATGAAAGCGAGAAAAGTGCAATTTTAATAAAGAAAATTTTAAAAATAATAAATTAAAATATATATTTTATTTACAATTTTTCCAAAAAAAAAGTTAGGCTTAGGGGGCCTAAACATGAAATTTTGCTCAGGGCACTAGAAAAGCTAGTTACGGCGCTGCATATATATATATATATATATATATATATATATATATATATATATATATATATATATATATATGTGTATATCTAGAAATATATAGATATATATATATATACATATATATAGATATATATATATATGTATATATATATATATATATATATATATATATATATATATGTTTAAATATTTGTTGTTTATTTTTGTCACGCATGCGCAGTTAGGCGTTTACAGTTTAAAAAAGCGTTTTTAAGGGTTTTTCTAAGTTCCCTCAAAATTATAAATCAAATAAGAAAAAAATGTTCATCAAAACATTTATCAAACATTTTTAAAACGTTTTACCAAAATATTCGTCATTAAACGACCATTAAACGTTTACTAAACGTTTGCAAAACGTTTTTGTGCCCACTAGGTTACAAAAATTATTAAAACAAAGCGACTATATAAAGAATAAGTATAGAAATAATCGGTGTAGAATATATCTACCATGACCAGTTAAATGTATAAAAAATTCATGGTAAGTTCATGGTTCCATTTATTTTAAGTGAAATTCTAATTATTTTTAAAACATTTTCTACCTATTAAAATTAATCAACACATTTCAAGTGGTTACTAACATAATAACCGCTGATAAACAGCGGTTTGCGCCATGAATGCGAAAGCGTTACAAAATTTTTAATGTAATTATGTTATAACTAGTCTTAATAATAATAATATATATTGCTGTTGTTATAAAGATTGTATTTTTCAAAATTGTGTAATAATATTTTACAAATATTATTTTTATGTAGATCATAAGTTTTGAAATTGTATAAAAAATCAATTAAATTTTTTTTACCTTTTTTATTTTTATTTTAAATGATTTTAAAGACATTTTTTTTTATATACTATATCATTCAAATGATATTTTGTGATGATAAAGGTTAATTAAATTCTGCTGTTAATTTTTATGAAAGATTTTTAAACAAAAACATTAGGTGAAAGTTTAAATCGGGTTGTTTGTATTATTATTTAATTTCAATTACTAGTTTTGTTTGTTTGAAAGTAAGTAATTTTTCAATTGTGTCACTAATTATGTCGCTAATTGTGTTACTAAATGTGTTAATCATTGTAGTACGCATCTTAACATCTCTTATTGGAATGTATTCCCTTCAAATCTTTTAATTTAAGTTCATTTATTTCTATTTTTTTTATTATATCCTAGATTGCGTGCAAAAAACAACTACAGGAAAATGTTGCACTTTTCCCTTCAGTTACTCAGGAGTGACCTACAATGAGTGTACAACGGTTAATAATGGTGCTACCTTATGGTGTTCATTAGCAACTATTTATAATGGAGTTTGGGACAATTGTTTAGGTTTGTATAATAGATTGTAACATAAATGTGTTTTTAAGTGTTTATATCTAGTATTTTTGGATTTTTTGAAAAGTGCATCTATATAAATATATTTTTAACATATATATTAGTGTAAGTGAATTCATATAAAACTTTTTAAAAACCATGTCATATTGAATTTTAATAAAAGAGAAAGTTGTATTTAAAAACAGGCTTGAGATAAAAATAGTTTTAGTAAAATATTTGTTGCTATTTATATGCATAAATGTTTCTTCTACTAATGTTATCAAACCGAATTTTGGTCTTGGCTGAAATAAATAATTGCAAAAAAAGTGAAAATCCTCTTTGAAACTGCCAACCAGTAGAACGCCCAGATTCAAAAAATTTTCTTAAAAATAAATAAAACAAAGTGAAAAAAACCATCACACTAGTTGAAACAAGTATGCTTATATTTTTCTAAAAATGAAATCTTGATTTCTTATCTTTTACTTCACTTATTCCTTAAAAATTACTCAAATGTGGGTATAATTTAAAACAATATATCTCCATTTCTATAAACCATTTAGTTCTAAAGTTTTCATATTATTTTCCTAGAAGATGTGAAGAGGTTATGAACCAGATTCATGTATTGAAGATGCATTGAACATTTTAAAAGTAATTTTTAATAGATTTAAAAATTTTTTAAACAAAATAACCATAAAAAAAAAAGAATTAAGTATATTTTGACACCATATTTATTTGTAATATTCTAGTTCATTACTTTAGTCCAACAACAATAAAAAAGCACTCTGAAAATTTAATTTAACATATGGTCTTAATGTTGTAAAATTTACACATTTGCTAAAAATAACGTTTTAAAAAAAGTCCAAAAAAAAAGAAAAGAAAAAGTTCGCTACAAAAACCGTCACTAAACTAAATATGTTTTCTTTATTATTTTACTAAAGCACATAATAAAGAAAAAGCTGAAGTATAGATAAAATACTGTTGTTTAGAAGCTTGAACAATTGAAATTTTCTTGTTTAGTTGTGAGTTGATATGGCGTTGTTATGGACCTTAAAATTCTATTATGGCATATGTACATAATGTACATAATTGGCATATGTACATAATATGGCATATGCACATTATGTTTATAATTTATACATATTTATTTATTTTTTGAAAAAAAAAGTATAAATATGTTCTATGAACTAAAAATATCAATATATAAAAAATTGATTTTTTCTAAAAATATTTCAAAATTAATGGGGTTGTAGCAGTTTAAACAAATTAATAATAAAAAAAACACATCTTTTCCTGTAGCATGATGATTTATATAGAGCCGTGTGAGTTTTTAATATAACTTTCGATGAGCTTCCCAGTTAACTAGTGCAACTGGGTACCAGCTGGGACCAAAACGGAGAAAATGCTGAGACCAAACTGGGTATCCTACGCGGTTTCCATTGTGATTTTGTCAGCAGGATCCAACTCGGTCCCATATGAGATTAGCCTGAATTTTTGACGGCAACCAATATGTATATCAATTTGGACCCACTGGATTGTTCCATTGAGAAGCCAACAGTTGTTTGCATTTGTTTTCAGATGGGAATCAATCGGGTAACCTAATGGTATTCATTAATTGGACCGCAGATTTTTTTCCCTACAAACCTGTGTACTAAATTTCGGTAAAACTATTAGAGTTGTCAAATAGAGAGCAATATTTGCTCTCCATTATTAGAATTGTCAAATATTGAAATTCTTGCTCTCCAAGATTAGAAAATGTTTATCAAATGGAAAGCATTATTTTCTCCACTTTAAGAGTGATATAGAGAGTAAGTACCTTAAGAAATACATTTGCTTTTTAAACTATGTAATTAAACAAATTTTACAATTACTCTTTATATATAGAAAAAATGGCAAATTAAAGTTTATAATTTTTATATAATTATATGCGAAAAAAACTTGTCAATGAAAAAAATGTAATTAAACTAATTGATGCTTTTTTTTTCTGTTACCTATCCTTCTGTCACGAGCGTTGCTAAGCCACGCTTTTAAATTGTTCTGGAGACTTTTGTTTCGAGCAAACCTTTTTTGAAAAATTCTGCTTTGCAGCAACTAAAAACATAATGGCAATTATTAAATTAAATTAATTATCAAACAGTTATAGAAAAATAAAATAGTTATATATAAATAAACTTATATAACCGATATAATAATTAACATAATGTAATAATATTTTTACTCAACAGCTACAATTTAGTTCAAAAAAACATAAGTTACTTGCCAAAAAGTAACTGAACAATATCAGCCTAATAAATCCATCCATGTAATTTTGAAGGAGTGACTCCTTCAAATGTACACCCTATGATTTTGAAGGAGTGACTTCTTCAAATTTACACCCTGTGATTTTGAAGGAGTCACTCCTTCAAAACCACAGCGTGGTATATTTCAGAGTCAATCCTTTAAAACCAGAGGGTGGTGCATTTTAGAGTCACCCCTCTGAAATGCCAAAATGCATTTTGAAGAGGTGACTGTAAAATACACCCTCCTGTGATTTAGCCTGTTTTTATATTGAGAAGTAATTATTATAACAATACTAACTCTTTTTTATATGTTACTGATCATTGATATTTCATACCTCAGAAAAACATTCCTGAAAAAATCTACTTTTGAAATTTTGGTTAAAAAATTTTGTAACTCCTGCCGTTATCTGTCAATTACTAATAAGCATTGAACGTTAAGATACCTGGATATTTTATTTTGAAATTTAGAATATATATGTGAAAAAAATAATACTATTAGGAGTAATATTAATACTTATAATAGCAATAACGATAAAAGTAATAGAAAAACGTATAAACCTGAAAAGCTTGATGTCATTGCTAAGTCAGGTAACCAAATGCTTTCTAACCCAGAATTACAGAATTTTCCTTGATCTTTCAAGTATAATTACTTATATAATGCATATGTAGTAATGCTATATATTTAGTTACATATATAATTCATTAGAAAAATAGTAAAAGTCATTTTTAAAAATATAATTTAAAAATATTGGTTCACTTTTAAAAATAAAATTTATTTTGTTGACTTATGACGAGCTTCTTATTTATTTAACTAAGAACATTATTAAACTTAATACAACTAAGGTATGTATTGGTTGCCACTGACGAACCTCTAATTCTTTTAACCAAGAACATTACTAAACTTAATGCAATGAAGGTATGTGTTGGTTGCCACTAAATTTCTGACATTAAATTTAAAAACTCTGTGAAAGTTGTTTATGAATTACTGAGGACTTTGCACAATATACAATCGAATCTAATTGTGTATTAGCACCATCCTTTTGTTTTGCATTAGAAATATAATAATGTTTTGAAAAGAATGGTAATAAAATTGAACCTGGATTTTATTTTTTGATGTTTATTATCTGAGTGTTTTGAAGTTTAATATCCTTTATTTAACAACAAGTTTAACATCTAAACCATCAACTTTTTTAGTAAACCATTTCTTTAGGAGGTTATCTATTTTGTTTGTTTCCTCATAAGAAACAACAGCATACATAGTGCTGAAGAAATGCTTTTTATGTGAAAAATGACCCTAAAAATGAGTTTAACTTAAATAACATTACGTAAAATACTTTCACTAATGCTCTTGGGTTAAAAGTGTGTTTTCCAACCCGATTTTCTTTTTCTTTCTAGGTCTAGAATAGAAAGAAAATTGCTTTTTTTCCAGAAAACCTTGGCTTCTGCGTTCAAGACAATGAAATTTAGAAAATCGCATTTTTTGGAGAAAATTGTCGATTTTCTTTCAATGTCGAGCTTCCTCCTGTAATATTTCTGAACTGTTAGAGTTGTCCAAATGTTTTTAGATTTCTCTTAAACATTCTATAACTTCCATAACTTTTGTAAAACTCTCAAAACTTTCTAGAATGTTTTTGAACGTTTCAAAAGTAGCTGTACAAGTACAAAAGCACAAATGTCAAGATTCCAATTTCTGGTATTGCAGACTGAAATGATAACAATTCATAATTGAAGAGAAGTTATTTGTTTCATATGGCATCAAAAATGTTGTTTGTATCCAACTAATTTATTCTGCTACTTATGCGGAGAAGTCATTAAGACAAGAGCGAAAAATTATTCCAAGGAATCCATTTGTGTAAGGTGCGAGGCCTACAAGGCATACTTTGGCGCACTGGTCATAGACCCAGACTAATCTTGCGCACCGGATTTCACATTCAAATATTGCAAAAAAACGCCTAAAGGTAAACTGAATAGTTGTTTCTCCCTTAGATGTGTTTTATTTTATTTTTATAATATTTCAAATACCTATTTTGCTCCAGTACCACACAGCCCTGACCTACCTGTTCTAACTCTTCCAAGGCGGCATTTTCAGGAGACAGAATGAAGCCAGATAGCGAAATAGATACTGGAGACACGGACTACGATCCGGCAAATAAAGTTGTGGGTAGAAAGCCGTACTTTCCTAATCAGAAGCCAGTCTACTCAAAGCTGTAGGTATCGCATGTAATTGAGTTGCCAATCTACTAAAGGCTGTAGGTATTGCATGTAAGTGAGTTGCCAGTCTACTCAAGGCTGTAGGTATCGCATGTAATCCTATTGAATATTACCTATGCATAAAAAGTTCATCCCGGGGACTCAAAACCACGTTGCTTCACAATGGAAAAAACTGCCAATCTCTCTCTTTGGCCCACTCGGTGCATCTTAAAGAGGACTACACCAGTGTCAAAATGTTGCTGAGTGCATTAAAGTATGACAACTAAGGATCGGAGGTCATCAGTAATTTCAAATTAGTATCATTCTTCATAGTTCTTCAAGGAGGTTTTAGGAAATTTCTTTGTTTCCTCTGTCTCTGGGACAGCCCTGACACCAAGGTGCATTTTCGCACAAAGGACTGACCACAACGGACTGAGTTTTTTTGTTGGGAAGAGCAACTTGAAGTGGGAGTCGCTGATAATACCTCATAAAACACTTATGCCACCGCTGTACACCAAGTTAGGCCTTGATTAAATTAAGACTTGGTCACTGCTATTGACAAGAAACCTCCAGCATTTCAATACCTATAAGATTTTTTTGTGAAGCTAAGGTCAAAACTGGTATCATTTTTTTAAATTTTATTTAGGTGCTACAAGAAGTATTTACGGTCTTTTCAAAGAGCACCGTGGATGAGCATTTAATGAGAATTTCACGCCTCTTTCCTAACCGATGTATTAAAACTTGCCCAGAGGTGGGGTTTAAACCACGATTCCTTTGTTTCTGAGGTAAGTTTGCTACCACTGCGCCGCAGCTACTGAGTATATTCGTCGGACCACAGATTAAGAAGATCATAGAATGTGAGGATTTTGTAACTCTGTTTAACAGGAGGGAGCGGCGAGAAGCAGTTTTTTCAAGTTGCTTAGGGCTTCCTAGGTTATCACAAGCTAAGAACTATGCGGAGTTGGTGCAGACTCATAAAAATTACACCAAAATGGAATGCAGAATGACTCTGAAAGTACATATCCTTGATTCGCATCTTGACAAATTCTGGGCGCTTACTCCAAGGAGAAAGGCGAGCACTTTCTACAAAATGTATTAGACTTTGAACTTTGTTACCAAAAGCAGTCTTACAAAAACATGATGAGGACTACATTTGGAGCTACTTCGAAAGAGTTATTCCCAATACAATCGTAAGTCTAGAAAATCTAAAAATTTCTGAACTTTGTTGAGTGGTTTCCGACTGTGTTTGTCTATATCTTGTACAATTTTTGTTTTTACCTGATCATAATGACAAAATAAAATAAAATTGTTCTATTTTCACAAAACGAGTTCTCTTAGTATTGCTGTCGTGTAAGAAAAGTTTGTGCATTATGAATTCATTTTTTAACATACTTTAACGATTGAAATATAACACTTAGTACCATTTAGGAACAAAAATTATGTTCTATAGTGTAATCTAATAATGTGTGTAACAGAAACATCTGTGTAGTGCATAATTTAAAAACTATGAAAACAACTATATTGTTATTATAATTATTTTCGTAGTAAAGTTTAAATAAAATTTTGTCAAAAAAAGTTTTTTATTTTTGCTTGGCGAGATTTATTTTAAAATTTCAAATAAATAATTTTCAAGAAAAGAAATTAATTACAAGAAAAAAATTTAGAACAAATATTAAAAAGGAATACTTAGTAGAGAAATATTAACTGATTTTCCCATTTAATGTTTAATTGCACATGGATGAATAAAATATATATTGAGTAAAAGTACCACTAACCGGACAGTGCGCAAAAGCGGACACTAATCGGGAAAACGAAATACCTCCACTATAAATAAAGAAATTTGCAAATTTTAAATAAACTTACAATTTTTAATGTGTGGAAAATTATAAAATAAAAGTAACAATTATTAAAATGATAGTTTTAAAAGATATTTAAGTTAAACAAAATCTAACTCTAAAAATCAAACATATTTTTGGAAATTAGGTTCTTAGCATAAAAGATTTAAAAAGTCAATTTAAAAACAGAGGAAGCTATTTTGTTGAAAATTTTCTGCTCATTTCAAAAAAAGTTTTAGATTTTCAAAATCTTTCTCCGTTAAAAAGTTATGACATAAACAAGATTTTCTTAAGTTTTCACCTACAACCGGACACAACAAAACCCCCCCCCCCCCCAAAAAAAAAAAAAAAAAAAAAAAAATTAATTAAAATTTAATAGGTTAATCTGTTTATAATATTTTTACTTTAATTGAATTTTTTATTATTTTAAAATTAATTCATTTTTTTTTTTTTTAACTTACGGAATATGTTTTCATTTGCGTTGTTTAATTTTGTACTTTTGCACTTATATTGTTAAAGTTAAAGTACAAAAGTACACAAAATCTGTAGCCGAATTGAATTTACTAAACTTAAAATAGCAAAAAATATAACAAGCGAGAAGCCTTACACTGAGGAGACAATAAAAAGCGTATTAAATAAGATTGAAAATGGTGAGTTGAGCTTATGAGCCGCATCTTAACTCTACAGCATTGCAAAATCAACGTTAGCTGATTGAAAAAAAAATACGACTTTTAAAGTTGGTAGTGGCAATACAACAAAATTAAGCCCTTTTATCGAGTTAACCTTGGTTTAACTTCTTCAAATGCTTAGCGATTGGGGCTTTGGTAGACAGTTAGATGAAGTTCATAGTTTAGTTAGAGACTATTTAATTGAAAATGATGAAACGTGTTTGTTCAAAAACATCTAATCGCAATGATACAAAGGGAATTATGAGACGATGGCACTTAAAAACTAGCAAATAACAGCTACAAATAATGCATCTTTGAGAGCAAGGTCATGCACCCCAGAAATTATTGCCCGTTATTTTGAAAACATTTTGATTTATCAAAAATAAATTTTTGTAAAGCCATACGTTGTGGAACTGTAAATTTCAATAGCGACAAAGGCGATGCAAAAGTAATTACCAGATGAGGTGCAAAGCATCCACCAGTATTAACTAGAAATCGTGAAATGCTAAAGTACACTGTTCCTAATTGTGTTAATGCTGACAAAATCCTTCTACTGCTTTTTGTCATTTATAAATCTAAGAATTGACTCTATGATGATTGGATTAAAGGAGGCCCACTTAACACACTTTACACAAACATCTCCATGTGGTTGGATGGAAAGTAATGAATTTGTGCAGTGGCTCTATAAAATGTTTATTCCTCACATTCAAAAAATTCGTGGTCAACATATTTTACTTTTGAATGGTCACAGCAAACACGTGTCATCAAATGTAGCTAATTTGCATTGCCGCCAATTCATCTCACATTCGCCAATTCATTCGCCAATTCATCTCACATTAATGTATATTTTCATGTCAAAGATGTTTAATGTGATATTTTAAGAAAACTTTATGCTAAAAGAGCTTTTAGCAATTTTTCCAAAAAAATTTTCCCAAGTTTCCTTGCACAGTTGTATAGAAGCTACAATGTTCACGCTCGTATTAAAATTATTGCTGGTTCTGAAAATATTGGGCTCTTTCAATTAAATCAAGACAAAATTGACAAATCAAAATTACAAACTCATCAAACTTTTAATAACACCTTAATAACATCATTAGCAGTTATAAAATAACAACGCAGACCAAGTTTTTTACCTCAAACTGCTGAACAAACACAAACCCTAATTCCGCCTGCAACTCCAACTTCAATTCCAACTTTAAATTTAACATCTTTAGAAGAATTTGCGGTTCGTGTAAAAATCATATTTGAAAGAGCTCTCTTAAAGCAATTATAGTTCCAAAATGCTAACAAGCATCATGCGAAATAAGCCAGAAATGTCAGAACAATGGTTATTCAAGCTTTTATTGAAGAAGCATGGTTAAACCAGTTAAGAGAAGAAGAAGACGCAAAGCTATTAAAACGAACATTTGTTGAAACTGCAGCAGCAGAAGTAAAATCTTCTGCCAAGAAAGCCAAAAAAAAGTACAAAATGTGCCCAAAGATTCTTAAAAGTAAAAAGCCTGAGATACTAGTTTTATCGAAAACTTGTGAAAAATCAAGTTGCAGTTCGTGGCTTTGTAAACCTTGTCTCTCAAAACGATAGATAAAAGGCAAAGAATTCTTTTGCACAAAATGTTGGAGAACCTATTTTATAAACTTTTTTGCTTGCTCATGTTTTTTTTTTTGATTTTTCTAGTTTTTTCTGTTTGTAATATTATTATATGTGCATTTTAACATTAAAAATAAAAATATTAAATATAAATTTATCAGTTTGTTTATGTTTTTTTCATAAAATTTAGAGCTGTTCGCTTTTGGACAATTTTTCAAAAAGCGGACAGTTTTAAAAAAAATTAAATCTTGTTTTCCAATAGAAACTTGAAATTTTAAATTCCATTTTTTTTTTACAATGTTTTAAGTTTTTTAAATTTTAAGTGTTGATATCGTGTATAATAGTGTATGTTATACTTATAAAAAAATTAAATAATACGGATTATCTTAATACAAATCTTATAATTATATAATAATTATAAATATTAATAAATATGTAATAATCTTAATACAAATAATAATAATATATTAAAAGAAATATTTGCTGGATTATAGTTACCAGCATCGTAAGCTCGTAAAGTAACGCAAAAAAAGTTTTAACGTTAAAATCAGTTTAAAATTAACTGACGTCAGCAATTGATTGGCTTCTTTCTTGCTAACGTAGGAATGTTACAAATGAAGTTTGTTACATTCCTACGTTAGTTCAAACGAACTGCCCGTTATCTATTTTAATTACGCCATTTAAAGGAGAACATTGGTAAATCTCTGTATTTCAAGAGCATCGCGCACTTTTCGATCAAATTTTTTTGTTTCACTTTAATTTTTTAACATTCTCCCCTTTGTTTCTTGCAATAAAAACTTATTAGGGGTGGCTATTGTAGACAGATAATGTTTCCCTGATTCAAACGTTTTAGATGTTGTTGAGTTCGAGTCCTAATTTAAAGTTTAATTTCGCCAACGTATCTCTTTAAGCATTTGCATTCAATTAAATAAGTTAAGGGTTGACAATCGTGTGGCAATTGATATTATTTATTATGGCTAAATTAAGGAAGTTTAGAGATGTCTTAACATTATCTACGTTAATTTTAAACTTTTTTTAACTTTAAAAAAGATTTTATTGTATATTTTTACAAGCAGATGATGCAGGTAACCATAACCTAGAGAAAATTTTTTATAACAAGTTATTATTTGTATTAAGAGAATTCGTATTGTATATATTTGTATTGTATTGTTATAGTTAACATCTTTACTCTAGCTACAAACAAAGCTAAAAAAGCATGTAGAGTTTAAAAAAATTTTCAAAAATTAAAAAAAAATATGTCTAATGTAAAGAAAATCTAAAAAAGTATGTTTTACTTCGTACAAATTACTTCTTACATCTGGTTTATTAAAGTCAAGAAGGTATTTTTTTTTAATTGTGGTTGCACCCCTTTTTTAATTCATTAACTCCAAAACACGAAATAAAAGGTTGGTGCTGTTGCTAGTAGACCAGTACTACATGTATTCTACCTCATATATAATCTAATAAATTAAATATGTTTGTTGAATTGCACCTTGGCTAACTGGTATTTTAGATTTGTCATAATTTATTTAAAGCCTAAAAGTTGCTCTATTTTAATCTGCCTACTTAGCCTGGGCAGCCAAAGACCTACCATGTCTATAAATATGCCACTATTTTGTTTAAAAAAAGTGAAAAAACATCAGGCAGGTTAAAAAGAATAAATTTTCTTTGGCTTTTGAATGAATGACTTTGCATTGGCATTAGTTTTATAACTGTTTTTTTTTATTTAAACAAAATCTTTGTTTTATTTAGTTGAATAAAACGTTTTTATGAAACTTTTTTTTCTTTGTATATATAATACTTATTTTTAAAATATTTGGTTGTTTAAACTTGTTCAGCGTTGACAATTTTCATTCTGCAATATTTTTTAGTAAAATAATGAGTAAAACCAGGTCAAACCGCACCCTAATCAATTAAAATTGCTTATCTCTTCATAAAGGCATAAAACGAGTCTTTGCCAGGCTCGCCATTTTTGAATAAGTTTAATTGATCTTTACGTTTCAGGTAGCCACATAGAAATTTGAGGATTTTGTTTCGGATTAAAACATAACCCAAGTCAGCAAGTAATTATAACGCATGCACAGTCATTCTTTCTGTTTCATTTGAGAGTACGTTGTTGTACCTGATCCATAGATGCCTTTGTTATTGTTATTTTTGCAATCTTTGAGTGTTGAGACTGGAATGCCATTTGTTTTTCTCAGTGATGTTTTATTTTTTTATAAATCAATTAATGCGTTGAGTTAAATTGAGTGAGTAATGATTATAATGAGAAATA
Organism: Hydra vulgaris; assembly: GCF_038396675.1. Taxonomy (NCBI): domain Eukaryota; kingdom Metazoa; phylum Cnidaria; class Hydrozoa; order Anthoathecata; family Hydridae; genus Hydra; species Hydra vulgaris. The sequence continues at coordinate 24,669,167 of NC_088924.1, read as the reverse complement.
ACATAATAATTGGTTTTTAATGAATAAGTAATGATTGACAAATAACTTTATAATTCGTTTTCAATTAAACTGGATTTAAAATTAAATTAATTAGATAAGTTGAATGCTTTGTCACTAGCGAAAAACTAGACTAAGTAATTAATCTAGTGTTCGGTTTTATCAGATAAAGTAGTTATTTGTAAAATTTTGATTTTTTATTAACTTTTTGTTCTAGCTGCATAAAAATTAAACTATCAGAATGGAAAATAAATTTCCATCAAGATAGTGCTAAACTTATTTTTATATCAGCTTCGGTTCGAGCGCTATTTAGTTTGCAACAATAAAAAATATATAAAAATTTTCGAGTCCACATTAAAGTTGAACGAAAAAAGGAAAAAATGGAGTTTAATCAGTATGTAATTTTATCAATTGGAATAGAGGAGATAGTTCAGTATTTGAATCTATTTTATTTTTTTCATAGTTATATCCGTTCAGTTTTTATTTGATAATTTTGACCAATGATACGGAATGATATGGTGTGCGGTTTGACTTGGTTTTACTCTATAATTGCTACTTTTAAATTAAAATCAAAAGTGAAGTTATTCATAAAGGTTTAATGCTAGAAAAGATAGTTTAAAACTATTGATTGCCAAACCACATGCTTTTATACTGTCTTTAACAACCCCCTCTCTTATGCGCATTGGCATACTTTTTGGGTAAACTACTCCCCCATCCCTGCATACGTACTTTATTTAAGACCCCTTACTTAATGTTGCTGCAATAGCAGTTAAAAAAACTTGCCTTATTTAAAATTAATGTTGATTTAAAAAGTTCAACAAGAGCATCATTTATTTTAGCTAGTATCTGTTATTTGATAAAAAATATTGCTTCAAATGAATTGTTTACTTCTATTAATCAATGTTTATATGTTAAAAAGGCTTTAAAAAAGAAAGTTAACAACTTAAAGGATTGTAGAAGTCAAATTTTGTATTGATTTAAACAAGACCGTTTTAAAACAAGACCTTTGTGTTGGTATTAGTAATGTACATTCTTATCTTTTTTTACATTTATCTTATTATTTAGCTTATAAGAAGTTTAATGAACTAAATATATTGTTTTTAACACGGTGCCATCAGGTTGGCTAATCCTTGTAGCCAATTTCTTGATGCTCTAAAGGTATTAAGTTGACCTTCGGTCTGATTTGTTTGTAAAAATAATGTCTATAATGTGTCTACATATTGTGCTTTTATGTAATATGATTTAGGGTTGTGTTATGGATACAGCCCGGAAATAGAAATGAATTGCTTTCTAAATCAAAGTTATACTGGTAAATTTTTGATTATTCTTACTTTAAAATTAATTTTTTATACAAATATATATGAAATAACAAAAACTATACTAATATATTTTAATAATATATATGGCTCATATATTTTGAAAAACTATTGTTGCTTAATGTATTTATGCATAAAATATATTAGATAATGTCAAAAATTAAAATATAGGTAAATAAAACATAAACTTTTTTGTTTATGAATTAGCATTTACTTTTAAAGCAGTGTATATCCAATGGCAGTTTACGAACAAAATACGGTATATCCATTTTATAAAGATATTATGAAAAGTTAATAAACTTTAAAAGACCTAAATATCTTTTAACAATTAATTTCATTTACCACCTTGTTTAACTCTGTACATTTAATGTTTTGGTAATTATATTTTAATTTGACTGTAAAAAATGTTCAGTTAAAGTTATGTAAGTTATTAAGTTTTAAAATTTATTAATGTAAGCCTAAATTTATTTTGGAGAGTTAAATATTAAGCAATAAGCCATAATATATTTTTTTTTAATTTCAAACTTTAAAATTAACATTTTAATTAAAACGTATTCTTCTATTTTCCATTTTAATAGATATTAGAAAGAAAAAATAGTTTTTCAAACAAAAAGTTAACCATCACCTTTACTAGAGAGTAAAATATTGCAGACTCAAAAGTAGATAATCCACTTTATATTCTAGAGTAGATAACCTACAGTGTCTCATAAAGTTTGCGTATTGTGTTTACTGCACCGATAGTATCTAGCAGACAATAAACATCTTTTTTTAACACTTTTCACACAGTTATACACTTGGACATTTAGTTTAAAAGTACTCTATTTCTTCCCATGCTTAAGTAGGCTATGCGAGGTTTGCTCAGAATGATAGCAACATAGTACTAATTCCTGATGGTTGGGATTGATCATTTTTTTGGTCTCACCTGTTTTAAATGTTTTTATTGCTTTCGCAAACCTTTAATCTGATCTAAAGTCCCTGGTAATAAACAAAATATTTCTCATGTTGCCTTAAATAGTCTCTGTATCAATGGTTTCACTAGAGGGGTGAAAAAGTGCAAGCCGCACTAGTGACTAACTAATCAATAGATTTCAGGTTATGAATTCTAAATATTCTTTTTTAATAATTCTGCTGTTAATAACTCTGCTTTAATAATAACTCTTCTTTTTTCATTTTGTACTACTTTCTTCATTTCATACAAAAATCTTTTGTTTAGATTAAAAGATTAACCCGAGTTATTGGCCCTGTTAGTAAAAGCCTGGAGGGATGACATCAATAATTTTCCGCACTGGGTGACAATAATCACATCAACGTCTCACACACACAAACACACACATGTATATATATATATATATATATATATATATATATATATATATATATATATATATATATATATATATATATATATATATATATATATATATATATGCATACGACGGTACGCCAAGAAACTTTATTTTATTTGCATTTCCGACAAGAACTAAGGCGTTCCTGAATATCATTCTTATTTGTCAGTGATGGCATTTGTTTTGAATCCCAATATTGTGTTGACAGCTTCGGAGCAACCCATTGCTCGCTGCAAGCTGAAGCTATCTTCAGTTCAACCTTATGCCTGAATTTGACAGCAGTTATTTATGACGTACGGAGTTTTGACATGTCGCCTCTAGCCTCAGATATAAGGGTTTTACTATAGGCTGCTTGCTATGTTAGTGTCATCTTTAGACGAGTGGCTAAGGCAACAAGTTTGGGTCTTTTTATTATATCAAGAGAGATGAAAGCAGAAGTTCCGGGTTGACTATTATTACGATGACGTCTGCTTGCAGTCTTAACTGGTAAAATATCATTCGAAGGAAGTTCGTATTCAGAGTCATCGTCATTGACAGCTTTGTCAGAGCAGTCACTGTTAATTAGATCTTCAACCTCGTCACTATCTGCATCCATATAAATACTTCTTTGTTGCTTCAGTTTCTGACACCGCAATGGCTCTACCTTTAAGGACTTCTGACGACACTGAAATTTTGAAGCTAACATTTTATCATGAAAACCAAAACTTGCCGCTCAATCGATTTTCATCAACTGTAAAAATGAAAAGTCTTCCGGATTTTTTATCAGTTGTTCAGCATTCTATTGCCACAATTTAAATGTCTTCGCTAAGATATCCTCTATCTGCAGGACCTTTTCATCGAAGCTGGAGTTGACCTGCATGCGGACGGTATCGCTTCAACTTTATCATTGTCATCAAGCTGCTTTTTTTTTTTTTTTTTTTTTGTATTTCACCTCCCTAAGTTCAAGAAGGCCACTACATATGAGGAGGCTACTTGTGGTTATAACCCTCTCTCAACTCTAAAACTCCGAAACGCAAACCTTGACAAACAATGCCGCTGCGCGGGGAAACAAGTTGAGCACGGTACTACCAGGGACGTGGGAGGAATCGAACTCGGAACCTCTTGCTTATGAAGCGAGCGTTCTTCTTTAACATCTTTTCGCATGCTTTACGATCACTAGTCATAAGAATGTTTGCTTTTTTATAGAAACCTGTAATTTTTGCCAGCATCAGCTTTGCCGAATCCCACCAAGTACGGTTTTTGAACGCGCGACCATCATTAAGATGATATGCGGTACATCGCAACGCTTGCTGACATGTTTTTTTTTTTTTTTTTTTTTTTATTTGTTCTATTTATTACAATCTGAATAAAACTCGTGTTACATGTTAAAATAAATCGTTAAAATATATTATATAAATACTAAAATATATATATATTTTTTTAATATAAAGAACGCGGAGGCGCGTTCCAGTTATTTCCGCGTCTTCTGCCGTGATATTGTTGTCAAGACCAAATATCACAGACAACTTCCTTGTACTTTTTAGCAGAAGTTTTTGCAGAATGTAGATCTGATTGTATATCATCAGTAACAGTATCAGATACATGCGCAGACGTGGCAGGCGCTTGTTGGTCATCTTTAAAAATTCATACTGAATGATGGACATTTAAATTATCAATTTTAAATACATTAACCTAAAAATAATAATACAGTTATTGCACTAAGCATCTAAAACAAGCATACAATGTTTAGTAATATGGAAAACTATTATATATTTCTTCCCAGTCTAAATTAATTAATACAAAAGACTATATACGTCATCAAATGTATACAGTATACATTAACTCAAAGTATACGCAGTACTCAATGCAAATACTATTCAAAAATACTATACAGATATATACATATATATATATATGTATATATATGTATATATATATATATATATATATATATATATATATATATACATGTATATATATATATATATATATATATATATATATATATATATATATATATATATATATATATATATATATATATATATATATATATATATGTATGTAAGTATGTGTTTTTAAGAAAAACCCAAATAGTTTCTAATTTTAAGCAAAACCCAATAGTTTCAAATTGGTTCTAAACCAAACCCTAGCCTAAACCTTAACCATGTACATTTAATCGCGCCAATTCTTATTTGTCAGTCTATGTATCTTAGTTTAATTTCACCAATTTCTATTTGTCAGTCAATGTATGGATGTATGTATGGATCTAAAAAGCTGTCTCAAAAATTTTTTTATTAAAAAAAATTTATATTCATAATATTTACCTGAATTTAAATAAATTTCAATAATTACGACAATAAAAACCAGTGTGTAGAATAAAAAAATATTTCCTAAACGATTGATTTATTAATAAAAACAGATTAAAAGACGTTTTTAAAAAGATGGCAATATAAGCGTTATTAGTATAATTTTATAAACTTTAACATCATATTAGAGTGGTTTTCTCAAATTTTCAGGGTAATATTTTTCACAATTCTTAATCAGCAAAAAATTCTATATCGAAATCAACCATAAAAATGATAGGGGTAGGAAACTGAAACAGTGCCGTATATACATTTTCTTTTATCTATTGTACTTTATTTTTAATTTAGTTACAGTCTATGAAAACACTTCATACATAATAACATGTGGAGAGCAATCTTTAATTAGAATTAAAAATGCTGTTTATGGTAGTCAGGAAAGATTTACTAAATGTTTGTCTAAAAATGTATCTAACATTTTTCAAATACTATGCAATAGAAATAACAGTTGTTTAATTGAACCCAATGACGAGATGTTTGGTGGTGACCCTTGTCCTTATATTAGTAAATACATTTTTCTCGACTACATTTGCTATTTAGAAGGTAAGATTAAAAATCTATCTATTTATCTATCTATTTTAAGTAAATTTATATATATTAGGGCTGGTACTGATTAATTTTTTTTTGTTCGATTAATCGTCTAAAATTTTAATCGATTAATCGATTAATTTCGATTAATTCTGAAGTCGACAGAATAACCTGCTTTTCACCACTGGTGAGGTGAAGTTGTTATCGGTAAACGTTAACTAACTACAGTATTCACAAACGTTAACAAACAAGACACTTAATGCCTGCTATACTGTATCCAGTTTAATTGACAAGTACAAGTAGGCATCACTTTAGCCAGTCACGTAAACAAACGAGGACGCTAACGTTTTCTGGAAATAGACAAGATCGCAGTTTGTTGACAATGTACCCTGACGAACTAAACAGTCTTTCACAAGGAACAGAAGTGGCAGGTACACACAGAATTGTCTGCACAAAACTGCTCAGGTTAGGGTAACGATGCCTGTTCAGTTGCCACCACATGAGGGGATTCTCAGTTTCTGGAATTACACTTTCTTCTTGATATCGTGTAAGCTCAGCCAGTGAGCCATGTACTGTTTGTGATTCATCTGATGAGGATTGCGATTCCGAGTCGCTGACCAACAGAGTAAGTTTCAGTTTCTTACGCACAGGTTCTGATGCCTCGCCAGTGCTGGTAGTAGTTGCACGTTCAGCTCTCTGTCTTTGGTTACAGTACACCCGAAATGCATTAGAAAGTATTGTCCAAACTGCTTCACGTTTCTCTCTTGAGAGACAGCCGAGTTTATTGTAACGTGGGTCTAATGCCATTTGCAACGTTGGCAATGCATCAATGTTTTCAATGCGACCTGAGATGTCATTTAGTGTTGCAGATTTAAAACGTGCTATATACCCTGGATCGTCATCATTAATCCGCAGAAGTGTGCGCAAAAATGCTTCTAACGAAAGTACAGCCGAACATGTAGCATACTGTTCACTACCAATATACTCAGTAGCATCTGCAAGTGGACCCAATACCGAGACAAATTTTGACATTTTCTCCCAGTCCAACTCCCTTAGTTTATCTCCAGTGTAATTCTCGGGATGGTCAATATGATACTGCTTAATGGCATCTTTCACTTCCAGCAATCTGGCTAACATTAGGTAGGTACTGTTCTACCGCGTAGCTACATCCTGCTGCAATTTGTGAAACTTCACATCGTCAGACCTGTTAGAGGTACTGGCTTGGCTAGCCTTTAGCTCTGATGTATTCCTTGAACTGCGCTTAAAATGTCCAACTAGGTGTCGACATTTAGCCAGAAAAGGAGATGAATCAGCTGCTTTCAAACCTGCTAGTATGCTCAGTTGAAGACAGTGTGCAATACACGGTATATGGCTGTAATCCGTCCGTCCTATAGCAGCAACCATATTTCGTGCACTGTCCGTTACGATACAGCTAATGTTTTCAGCAATGTTCCACGTAGCGGCAAACTCTTCATAGAAACTGGCAACATTATCAGCAGTGTGCCTTTCTTCAACACTTATGTAAGCTAAAGCGACAGATGTCAGTTTCCACTCAGAATTAATCCAATGACCTGTTATCCCACAGTACGATTCATTGTTGGTGGAGGTCCAAAAGTCAGTAGTTAGAGCAATACTATAAATGCATTCTAGAGCTTTCTTGTGCTCATTTAACTTCTCATTGTACATCTCTCCAATGACAGTGTCGATTGTACGGCGACTGGGCAAAGTATAAGTCTGGTTTTGAAGGGCAATACGAAGCACCGCCTCTAGTCCAGCATCTTCTACAATTGCTGTTGAACGTCCAGAACTGGCAATCCAATAAGCTATTGCCACCTTCAGGTCGGCTGAGACCTTTTTACTGACAGGCTTGTTTGACTGACACGTAAATAAATTGGTGATTGATTTTATCTGAGGGGTCATCTTACGTTCACTGTCGACAACCTGTTGATATTTCAGAGGATGCTTGTGCTGAAGGTGATAAGTCCGCGATGTGTTTGAGTTACGGAAAGCAAACTGTTTATTGCACTGAACGCAGTATATTTTGTCACCTTCGTCTACTTTACCATCAGCATTCAACTTGAAAACAAAATGCTTGCTTAACTTTCCAGTTAAATGTTTGACAGAAACGTTGCTTTCATTAGTTGCCGCAGCCATATTTGCAAAACAAACTTTGTTTACTTTAGAAACGGATATAGAAATGTAAGATAATGTTCCCAGGTCAGTAAGTATTTTAAAATATGACAGAGTTTTTAGTCGAGATTTTCAAGATACGCGTTTTCAAAATTAATTTTATATTTATCGAATTCTATTGAAAAATTCTAAATTTAATACTCTTTTTCGTCATGACTAATGACTTTGAAACAATTGATTTTGAAAAGTTGCGTTAAGACGTTCTTAAAACTTTTAAAACTGAAAATAACTTCTTTGCGAATGATTTATATGAAAACGATATAATTTTTTTATAAATTTTTATGCTTAACATTTATCAAATTAACAGATATCAAAATATCTTGTACATGCTAAAATTTAAATTAGGCCAAGTACTATACCACTTCACAAATAATTTCTTTATAAATAACGTTAATAAATATAATATAAGAGAAACAGGTAATCTTGAGTTTATTCTAATTGAAGAATATTAAAGTTAACTTTAATATTCGAGTAGTTTTAATACAACTAGCTGTACTTAATATATAATATATTACCTATATTGAACATAATATATATTATTCACTTGTAAGGGCTTCGTGATAAGATCAGTACGATCTTCTTGAAGTCCTGTCTGTACTATTTTAATTATAATTATAATCTCGTTTATATATTTTGACTAAAGAAACTTGTAAATATTACTATTATAAATTACAAAACTTGTAAATATATATATGTACGGCAAAAATAAAAAAAAATAAAAATAAGTAACGGGAAACCGGCAAAAATTAATCGAAATATTACTGATTAAAGAAATTTTGATCGATTAAATAAATTAGCGATTAATCGATTAATTAATCGTTAATTTCCGCAGCCCTAATATATATATATATATATATATATATATATATATATATATATATATTTATATATATATATAATGAAAATAAAATTATATATATAAATTACGCTAAACTTTTTGAAAGCCTCAAAAAAAAAAATATATAAATTTACTAGATAAATATAAGTTAAATTTGAAACGCACTTGGTTTATAATAAGAGAAATTACTGGAAGCAAAAAAAGTACATCTCATCCTTTGCCAAACATGGTTAAACATAATAATGAATTTTTATATGATAAAAGACAAACTACGGAAAAGTTTAATAAATATTTTGTGTCTGTAGGACCAAACCTTGCAAAAAACATTCCTATAGCAAACAGTTTAATGATCTATGTTTCCATCTTAACTCTTACTTGAACTTTTTTGAATTATCTTTTGAAGAGTTTGAAATTGCATTTAAAATGTTGAAATCTAACAAAGCAGTAGGCCCTGATGGTATTAACGGCAATATTATTATAAGTTCATTTGATGTTGTAAAAGATATACTCTTTAAGATTTTTTCAATTTTTAATTTCAAAATTCATACCAATATTAAAGATGGTGACATTGAGAATATAAGAAACTATCGCCCAATTTCACTACTTTCTGTGTTCTCTAAAGTTTTAGAAAGAATTTTGTACAATAAAATTTATAATCATCTTACTATAAACAATTTATTATACAGCAATCAATATAGATTCCAAAAAAAACAATCCCACTAAACATGACTTTTTTACAATTTACAAGAAATATATCTGACTCATTTGAAAATTCTCAATTTACTTTAGGTTTCTTCATTGACTTGACAAAAACTTTTGATACTATTAATCACAAAGTTCTTTTTAAAAAGTTGGAGTGGTACGGAAATAATGGAAATATATTAATTTGGCTTAAAAGTTACCTAAATAATCGGAAACAATTTGTTTATGCGGATGATAACGTATCATCCTATTTGTTAAATATTTTATGTGGAGTTCCTCAAGGATCCATATTAGGACCCCTCCTATTTCTAATATATATTAATGATCTACCAAAAGCTTCTAACCTTATGACAATTATGTTTGCCGATGATTCTAACTTATTTCTTTCTCATAAAAACATTTTTACACTTTTTAGCAACATAAACATTGAACTAGCCAAAATTTCCGAATGGTTTAGATTAAACAAACTATCATTAAATATTGATAAAACTAAATGGATTCTTTTTCATCCTTATGGTAAAAAGCACCAGCTGCCTAGCAATTTATCCGTGTATTTTATTGATAACATAATTATTAAAAGAGTTCTAGTGACAAGATTTTTAGGTGAATATATTGATGAAAATCTTAATTGGAAAAGCCACATTGCTAACTTTTGCAATAAAGTTTCAAAGAGTATAGGCATTTTATACAAAATAAGAAACGTTCTAGATAAACATACCTTAATTCAATTATATTATTCGCTAATTCATTGCCATATTAATTATGCAAACATAGCTTGGGGTAGCACTTATAAAAGTAAACTTAAACCTCTCTATCGGCAACAGAAGCATGTAGCACGCCTTTCAAATTTCAAGGACCGTTTTGCTCACGCCAAGCCTCTTTTATATAATATGAAAGCACTTAATATATATGAGTTAAATGTTTTTAATACTCTTTGTTTTATGTATAAATGCAAGACCCACCTATCACCCGTTTCTTTTCGTAACTTGTATTTACAAAGAGATAGAAATATATATATTTTAAGGAACGATAATTAAATTCGACAACTATTTTCTCAAACTAATTTTGGAAAATTTTTCATTTCATTTCGCGGCCGTTTTTATGGAATAGTATAGTTCTAAATACTTCTCAAGAATGTAATTTTGATTCTCTTAAACGAAATCTTAAAAAACTCATTTTTTCAACTGAAAATATACTAATCTACTTTTAAATTTTTAAATTTTTGAAAATCCTTTATTTATGTTAGTATAAGTATATATTTAATGTATACCTTTTTTGATTATTTTTTTATTTGTTTTTTTATCCACAAGCATTTATTTAACATGTTTAGTTTTGGTGAACTATTTAACATGTTTTAGTTTTAAAGTTTTAGAACTCTTTTATTTTAATATTGTATGTTTATTTTTATTTTAATTTATAATATTATAATACGAACTTTATATACTTTTATTATTAAATTTAATTTTGTAATAAAAAAAATTGAACAAAAATAAATAAATAACAAGAATAAAAAAACGTTCAAATATTTTCAATAGCGGTTTCTCTGTGACAAGACCTGATCGTATTTTTTGAGTATCCGCGTTCTTTATATTTATTTTTCTTATTTATTTCTTAACGATATCTTTACTTATTAACTTTTATTACTGTAATAAAGTTTTTTTTTTTTTATAAATTGTAATAAATATTGTAATAAAGAACAAAAAACAAAAAAACAAATATATATATATATATATATATATATATATATATATATATATATATTATATATATATATTTATATATTTATTTATTTATATACTTTAAATGCAATAAAAAATCGTTATGTTATAAATAAATTTAAATCGTTGATCTTTTTCAAAATTTTAATTCAAAGTTTAATTTAAGAGAACTTTTAAAGGCGATGCTCCAACTAATGAATATAGAAATATCTTTATTATTTTTTTATATAATCATGGAATGGTCTTTGGGTCTTTGGTTTTTCTTGACTTGATTTCTCTGGGTTTCGATTTTAGTTTTATCCTAATCCTAGTTTCTGAAACTTTGATAAAACTGAATCGATGAAAAAAATTGTTCTAAAGTTTAAAGATTATAAGGATGTTCATTACTTGCAAAAAAAAAGGTTTTTTTATTAAGATCATCTTGAAACAATTTCTTATCAAAATCTAATTTCTAAAGTTAAAAGTATTTAAATTTCTTAAATTAAGAATTTTCAAATCACATAAATAATTCAGTATACATTTATCAATTGAAGCATTTAATAACATAAAATGTGATTTTAATAACACAAAACGTGGTATTAGTTTTCAGCTTTTATAGACATTTTAAATGTTTTATTATAGACATGCTATACGTTTAAAAAAAAAAGTTAAAGTTAACTGCTAAAGCACGCCCAACAACCTTGTCTTTTTAGACTGTTTAGAACAGCTGCCTGTTTTAAATGATCAAAAATATTAGAGTGTATAGTGTATCATCAGTAAATAAATTTTAGAGGTAAGATTATGAGGATGTTCATTAATGTAGATGAAGAATAACACAGAACTAAGGAAAGACTTTATAGAAAAATTACACAGAGCTGAGAATAGGCTTTATGGAAGAACATAAATATATATATATATATATATATATATATATATATATATATATATATATATATATATATATATATATATATATATATATATATATATATATATATATTTACATATAAGCAGTGATAAAAATCCATCCTGATAATCAGGATAAATTTTTTTTTTATCTTTATCAGTAAAAAAATAGGAAATGGAAAGATATAGATTTATATACTTTTATTGATGAATTATGAGTATATATATATATGCAATTTTTAATCAGACTGATTAAGATTTGTGCATAGACTTTGTTTGTAGAACGTAATTTTAGAAAGTGCACAAAGTAATTTTTTTTGTTAGCTATATCTTGTGTTTTAACAACTTATGTTTTGATTATTATTTAACCTTAATTCTGTCATTTTTACTAAATGTAATGCTAAAGCAAACAGCATAGTCTTATATTAAACTTACAGAAATTTGTTAACAGTTGCAAAGCAGAAACCAAGAGAAGGTCATAATGCGTTCAAACCCCTGTTTAGAAACAAATGACTATTAGAAAGCCTAGAACTGTTTTCATAAAAATTTTGATTGGCTGAAAAGAAAAAGGATCAAACTTTATTATTTTGGCATACATGTTTTTGTTATATAAAATCATATAGACATATAAGTTTCTAAATTCGGCTGATCCTAACTCTTATTATTAACATTATAAGTTTATTTAACCTTTTAGTTTATGTAATTTAGTAATTTAGTAATTTAGTAATTTAGTAAATTAGTAATTTAGTAATTTTTAAATTAATTTTTGGTGTGAAGATATTAAACTACAATAATAAAAAAAATATTGGTAATTTTTTTCTGTGAGGTGTTTGGACACAATGGAGCATTTGGACTAATTGCAATGATACATATGGATTTATAAACAGAACACGAGACTGCAAAGTTTTTCAAGGTATGGAATGGTGTTATGGGTACAACTCTGAAGTAGCAGATTGTTTTGGTATGTCTAAAATTGATAATTATAATTGTAATTTATGCAATGCAATATCATAGTAAGACATTTATAAAATATCATAACACTATTTTTAAAATGTAAAAATTAAAAGTCTAGTTCAAAACCTTGAACACTGTTTTAATGTAATGCTTAATTTATCATGTCAGAAAAATTAATAAAAAAATAAAACCATAAATTTACTACTTCAAATTAATAACAGTCAAAACGTACATATTTTAAAATATTGCTTGTTTAAACGCGTAGTGTGTGAAACATTAAAGTTGTAATCAAGAAAGGGCAATATGTATTTGAGAAACACTAGATGTAATATAGAAATCGTAATATGTATTTAAGAAATTCAACATGTAGTTGAGAAATCGCAAGATGTAATTAAGAAACACAACATGTAAATAATAATTAGTTATATGTAATAAAGAATACATAAATTGTAATTAAGAAATTGTGATATATAATTGCAAATTCACAATGTAAGCTTTATATCATTATAAAAAGTTTTCTGGAACATGAGTTTATATAAGTTAAAATCATTAAAAAAGGAATTAAAAGATCGTTGTTTTATTTGTCAATGCATTGTGATCTAAAAGTTTGCTATTAAATTGAATCGGTATAAGCATTTTTTTTACCAAATTTGTATACATCCGCTTCAGGAATAACCTCCCAGCAAACAAGTTGTGTTTGGTCTATGCGTGGTTCAACATCGGCGTCATTACTAGCCCACCATCGGGGGACAAGCATGGTCCAATCCAAGTCTTGCTCACCGACGCTTTGCCATTACCTTTTTTTATGCTTTTGGTTCACTTGTTTTTTTTAAACATTTATTGTTATTTTTATAAATAACCAATACTTTAATAAACGCGAGATTTTAACTCAGAGACTGTTGGGAAACAAATGCGAGATTTTAATCTAAAGATTTTATTGTAAAACAAGTCAGGAATAAAAAGGTGAGGCGGGGTGATGTTTGCCTACCTAAAAAAGTCGCATGAGTGATATAAAATGAAATATGGGATATTTTTAAACTATAAATATACATTCATTTTAGTAAAAGGTTTTATATTACCAAATATTTTTATTTCAAAAAAATTGCCTTGCGATACAGTATATATAAAAGTTTAAGGTTAGCGAACGGTTAAACTTCTACCGTCATTCCAATTTGATGCTTGCTTGAACTAATGCTTGGTACTTTTTGATATCCGTATTTTTCTGCCTTTCAAGCTGATAGATTTAGCAATTACAACCAAGTCACCCAAAAAAAGCCAAAAGTGAAGAATATGTAAAATAGGTATAAAATTGTAGTTGATGTCAAAATTGTAAAATAAACGATAAAAATTAGTAATAAGATTAAATAAGCAAGTAATAGATTTATCTTTTCTACATTAATTAAGTAATACATATTTTTACATAAGTAAGTATTTTTACATAATTAAGTAAAACCTATTATAAGAAATGCAAAAAAAAAAAAAAAAAGTATAAAATATAAAAGAAAACAACAACAAAAAACTCATTGAGTGCATATACAAATTACACTTAAAGAGTTTTTTGTTGTTGTTTTCTTTTATTTTTTATATCAATTTCTATATCAATGAAATTTTTTGGGATGCAATATAAAAAGAACATCTTACGTTTATCCAATAAATTACAACTCATTGACTCCATGGTAACAATAGATAATCGTGTAGCTTTCGAAAAAATACTCTCAATGAAAAACATAAAAATTATAAAAACATATTCCAATTATCTTAAAACTATAAACTCATTGTGATCTACGCAGATGTATCTATAAATATTCTGCATTTCAATTAAAGATTTCAATACATCAAACACATTTAATTTGCAAAGGAATAAAGCTAAAGCATATAGAAAGATCATCATTACTATTTGATGGCTTCCTTTGCTAACGCTTGAGACTACTCGCCCTCCGATTTTATTGCAATCTTTTTCTCCTGACAATGTGTCAGATGATTTAAAAGTCATTTAAACAGTTTTGTACCTAAGTTCTAATAATAAATAGATATTAAAGCACTAACCTTACACCAAAAAGTAGCATATATTTATATATTATAACTTATCTATAGATTAAAAAACTAATTTACTCACAATATTGTGTTACCTTCATTTTACCTTTTTACATAATTAGTTTTCATCGTTCTTGATTACATTGTTAGGCTAACATAATTATTCAATTTAATTCTAACAATTACTCAATCACATCACTTTTTTATGTAAGTAAAACAATTAAAAAAATTGAACAAATGATAACAATCATGATTAGATTATGATTTTACACTTATTGACGCAATTAAAAGAAAATGTTTAATCTAAATATGGTTTTAAGTCAGTCATGCAAAATAAATGTCAGGTCAAACTCGTAAAATAAATATAAAATTATAACAAAAATAAATAAAATTAAGTGAAGTAAACAAAGGAATAAAATATAAAAAAACTGAAAAATGAGTTTAAATTATAAAATCTAACACTCTATAATGCTTGACTAATACAATAAAAACATTGTAACAATAAATAAAATATATTTCAAGAAAAATGTATAAAATATCAAATAAAAGTTAGAACAAATAAGAGAACCATCAAGTATATTTAGCTTACTCTTTTAAGGCACGGTTTGCAAAACCACCATTTCTAAAGGAAGCTTGCAAAAACCATCGCTTTATGCGACCTCTTGACATCTGTATTACATACTCCTTTTTCATGTTTTTGAACTGCATCTGTTAAATTTAAAGCAACGTATTTAGATGTGATCCACTTAATTAGCACAAAATAGTTGTCTAATAATTTACATACTGTTAATTATGCCAGGAATTTGTTTTAACTACAAGAGAGTGCTGCTACTCCAATAACTTATAGCCTGCTGCTACAAGGGAGTGCTGCAACATTGACTGAGGGTTTTGTTGGGGCAGAAAGTCTATTAAATAATAAAAAAATAGAAAGTATGTGAAAATATTCCTTATGTTTATATTAAAAAGTCACCACTTCGAGCAAGTCTCACAACAAGCAAAAAAACAAAATTATTTTATGCCGCTTAATTGCAGATTTACCCATTTATATAAGTAAATGATATAAATGTATATCCTATATCATAGAAATATTATGCGTACGTATTTATGTATATATATGTAATTATATAAATACTTAAATATAATTATACATATATCATTTACTTATACGATAAATGATATAAATATAAAATAAATAATATAAAGTGTAAATGATTTGAGATCCTTAAGTCATACTATTAGTATAAAATTAACAAGTCATAGGTTATACCTACTTGAAATATAACATTTGCTCAATGTTATAACCTATGACAATATTCATTATTAAATAGTAAAACCTATGATAGTATAATCTATATATAACATAGTAACTTATGACAATATATTACATAATATCATAATATTTGATTTTATTTTAAGTAAAGTAATGTTAAGTAATTTTAATTGTTTAAATAATGTTTAAGTAAAGGTATAAGTAAAAGTTGAAGTAAAATAATGTTTAAGTAAAGGTATAAGTAAAAGTTGAAGTAAAAAAATGTTGAAGTAAAGTAATTTTAAGTTGAGTAAAGTAAGTAAATGTTGTTTGAGGATCCCAAATATGCTTTTTAATATAAAGTATAAATGATTGGAGATCCTCAAAAAACATTTACTCACTTAAAGTAAGTTTTCATTTTAAAGGTAATTAAAATACTTTTAAAATAAAACCAAATATTAGCATACTGTGTAATATATGGTCATAAGTTATAAATATATATATATTATATTATTTGTTTTATATAAAATAAATAATATAATTTATAATAATAACATAAATCGGGTATAAATGATTTGGTTCCTCAAAAAAACATTTACTTACTTTTAAAGTAAAATCAAATGTATGTACCACGACAATTTGTTATGCTATAAAAGATTTCTTATCATTCGTTAATGAATTCGAATAAAATTATAACAAATAGAAATCAATAAAAAGTTATAAGGGAACTGACATTTGCTAAGTGTTGAAGGTTTTATTTTTCTTTATTTTTCAATTCTTTACTAACTCTAAAATTTTATTTTAAAATTCTTTATATAATAATGACGCATGCGCACACTCAGTTTTTTTTTAATTTTAAACATGGTTTAAGTCCGGAACAAGATCGGCATGATCGGCACTGTCGACCGATCGTAATAAGAACATGACGAACTATTGGAATATGAACGGCATCACCAGCGCAGTGGTACCGGTAATCAGCCAATGAATCCCATGCATGGACCATGCATGAAGAGTATGCTGGGCAGAACCAACTTGACCAATTTTTCGGCATGAAATACATACAACCCAACAAGTTAAAGTAAAACATTATGTTTTATCTTTACAAAATGACTGAAGAGTTGCAGAATGTATTGAGAAAAATGGCGATTGTGTGACTCTGGCGCAAAATTTAGGAGTCAATATAAATACTACGATACATTGCGCAATGATTTTAAATATGAAATATGGCTTAAATTTAATTTATATCCTTATATTTTTTTGTAAATAAACTAATAAAATTTTTTTATTTCTCAAATGAATTTTTCACAAAACAAAAAAGTTTTAAATAACACCCGATAGGATTTTTCCAATTACCGCTAAAATGCCTTTATTATCACTTTTTCATTTTATTGATAGTATATTATTATTTATTGAAAACCGACCCATATGGCTACCATGGCCAAAATAGAAACCAACCTTTAACTACTATGTAAATCAAGTCACAAAATAAAAAATACTATGAACTTTGTTCTAAGAGTTTATATCATAAACTTTTCTCATTTAAAACTATTATGTTCTCTTGCAATTTCTTAATTACAACTTTCATGTTCTTAATTACATTTACGATTCTCAATTACAACTTTCATCTTCTCAATTACATCATACGTTTCTTAATTACAAGTTTCAAGTTCTCAATTACATTTCGAAAAGATGTAGTCATATCTGAAGATTTATAAAATGAGTTAAAATATTAAAGCTTAAATAATAACTTTTATAATAATAATAAAAAATATTAGTAATAATATGGTTTTATTATGAGAGTTTATGACATAATTCAAGATCAATATAAATATTTTTTTAATGTAAAAAAACATTGAGTTTAGTAATAAAAACAGAGTTTACAGTTTTTAAAACCTTAAAATTTATAGACCAGAAGCATTTCCAGATATCACGATCAGCTGTCATTTTATTTGAGCTTCGCAAATATCTTTGAAAGTTTTTTTTTTTTTTTTAATAATTTAGCATATACTTAAAATGGTCAACAAATAGTTCCTTATTCAATTTATTTATGGCTCAATAAAAACAAATATTTTATTTATATCAACTAAAGTGTTTAAACATTTAGTCATAGTATATTAGTATTTTGCATATTTAAATGCAACCATTTTTTAACATCAGCCTCCAAACAAAGTAGATGTTTGGAAAAATGTTAGTTGTTGTGTCATATAATGTGCTTTTAATGATCTTTAAAATAAAGAAACCACATCAAGAGTTAAAATCAACTGTTACAAAATATGGTGGTCTAAAAGAAAGTTGTGATCTTAAATTTTTATTAATTGAAAGACATTGCTATTACTTATTTCTTCAGTATTAGATAAGTATTATCTACAAAGTTAAATTGTTTTTTATATATAAAAAAATTCCAACTCTAAACCATTTAGTTTTCAACTTATAATTTGATTGTGTGGTTGACTGCTGGAGTATTTAATTATTAAACGATTTATTTAAAATAATGCTTTATCTAACTTGTAATCTGAAAACCTTTGTGATCATAAGATCAAAATATTTTTAAAATGATGTTAATAAAAGACTTTAATTTCTAAGAAATTTTACAAGTGTATCAATTATACAAATTTTTGTTATCTAAATTATTTAAAAAAATTTTGACTTTGCTTTTGTTTCAGTATAAAAAAAATTATGAGACATTTCGGTAATCTTTTATAAAAATAACAAAAAGTTACCACTTATAAAAGTATACTACTTGTGACATTAGCCTAATTGGAAACTGCATCACCAAGAACAACCCTTTGTCTTCTGTTGCAAGTAAAAACTTCTTGCCGAGCAATTATCCTCTGATTCTGTTCACTGCAAGTTTTTTAAGCAATTCGCAATGCGCTAACTTGTCAAAAGCTTTAAGAAAATCAAGATAAATTACATCTGTTAGATGACTTATTGATAATTTCTACGTTATTATGAGATACATGATTTTTTCTGCACAAAACTGTTAAACATTACTTAATAGATTGGTAATTACTTTTACTTAATGATAGCATTTCAAACTACCGTCTCAAATTTATGCAAAATATATTATGAGTAAAATTAATGATAGTTGACTGAAACCAATTTTCTATACATCTTTTGAATTAATGTTATAATTGTTTTGGATCATGTTTTTTGACCTCACTGAGCTCACAAGAAGATCTAAGTATATTAGAATATAGAGCCATCTGCAGCCTATTTGAGCACGTTTGCCTGGATTGCATTGGTTACATCACAGCCCATGGGTTACCATTCTTTTAATATTTAAAGGTGCTTAAAATCATTGTCTT
Organism: Hydra vulgaris; assembly: GCF_038396675.1. NCBI lineage: Eukaryota > Metazoa > Cnidaria > Hydrozoa > Anthoathecata > Hydridae > Hydra > Hydra vulgaris. The sequence goes on along the minus strand of NC_088924.1, from coordinate 24,649,760 downwards.
TATCTATATGTTTAAAAGCTTTTGTGACTTTGATTTCTATTAATGCCTTATTATCACACTTAGGTAAGTTACCAATTTGCTCAACAACAAAAGCAGATTTGAACTGGTCATTTAGCTCGTTTGCAATTAAAGTTCTGTTAATTAGGGAAAGTTAGACCAGGTTTATACATTTTCTTTTCATAGTGAACACAAATCATAGCAATGGCATACTTGTCATAAAAAAGATATTAACATGAGTACATTATATGTGTAAGTAATCTTAAATGAAACAAATTACCTTTAAAATTTATTAGAAAAATTTTTAATACCCATTTAATAATAAATTTAATTCGTATCAAGTTACTCCTATTACGGTATATTGTACATTGGTACAAGTCAGGAGCATATTGATTCATAACAAATAATAAGGAAAATCCTAAAATATAACACAAATCTAATTTGCATTATTTTTTAATAATACGTATTTAGGTCTTGAGATTTTTTCACTGATACATGCCAATGTGCCTTATTGATACATATCAATGCATTTAAACAAAAATGCATTTAAGTTAAAGTACCAAACATTTATTAAAGTAAAAAAAATATTGCTATCAAAGATGTATACTTACTCAGCAACGTTTGGCACAATGCCAACACTAAATTTGCTAGCGAAAACGCACTTAAAGAAAATATCAAAGTTTTTAATTTAGAGCGTCTGAAACACATCAATGGTTTTTCAGTTTGTACCAATGACTGAATTTTGTTGCAATTGTATTTTTTTAAATCTTCCGACAGACACTGTAAGTTTTGTGTGTGAATTACTTATTTATTGTGCGTTTTTTTCGTGTAACACTTACTGTGTCTGTGTGCCCAATGTATCAATATGCCCTAACTCCCCCTAATTTTCTCCTTTATGTGAAGTGCCTTGATGTGAACATTTTTATGTTCTCATAGTTATAAAGAAGCATGAGAATTAAAGTACATTTTTTTTCTGATTAAGTTTTCAAAATTTGCAATAACCCTAGACTCTCTTTGTCCGCAATTTTGTCCTGTATCTCTCATTTCGTTCATAAACTTTGGACAAAATATTTTGTCTTCTTTGAAAATTTTTTTGTTCATAACTAACTTATGCTTAGTTATACAAATGGTTTTATAAAATACAGCATTTATATATTTATGGGCCTTCAAATCAAGCATTTAATGTTGCATGAAAATTATAAAGGTTAATTTTGACATTATTTATATTATTTATAATTTACTTTTCAATATTTTTGTTGTTAAAACATTTTACTGCTTTTATTCTTTATAAGTTTGAACTATATGATTTTATGTTATATATGTTTCATGATTAAACTTATAGTAAAACTTATATAATTTATAACTTTGTTTTAGCTATTAATTTTTAATTTTAACGATAATTGGTAAAATCTTATTAAATAAAAAAGGCATATAAAACCCTTTAATTTTTATGCCACTATTCAGTAAAATCCTGCATTAGTTATAGTTAAACAAATTAAATTTTTACTTTTTTAATGAATGTTTTTACTCTCTGCATAACTATTTTCTCCATTAGTTATTAAATTACAATTATCTTCAAATGTAAAATGTAGTATTAGTGTAGTGGAAGAGCAGTCACTTCATAAGCAAGAGGTTCTGAGCCTAATTCCCACCATGCCCCTGGTACTATCAACTAGCAGTGGTGTAGTGGTAGTAGTAGCGGTTCAAGAAGGTAGTGGTGGAGTGAAATAGCGTTTGCCTCATAAGCGAGAAGTTCCAAGTTTGCACCTCACCACCTCAATGGTAGTACAGCTCTTGACTTGTTTTACTCAGTCAGCGGCTTTGTTTGGCAAGGTTTGTATTTTAAGTTATCATGTTGAGAGATGATTGTAACTAAAACTAAAGTAGCCTCCTCGACTGTAATGGAGGATTCCATTACAGTCGAGGAGGCTACTTTAGTTTTAGTTACTTTAGTTTTAGTTACTTCTGACAACTAATTATTTATTTCTCTTGTTTAACTGCTTACTTTTATAAAAGTAATAGTTAAACAAGAGAAATAAAATCTGTATTAGTTTTCAGAAAGTAAGTTGTTAGGCTCAAAATGAAATATTAGAGATTTGTTAAACAAAGACTCGATTACAATGTAATTTAAGAAAAACTTTAAGAAATAAAAGGTTTTGACCCAACAAAAACAGTGGTACTACAGTCTAGCTAGTGGTTAAGCTTTATTAAAGTTAATAATAACAACGATATTGGCTAAGTGTAATGAGAGCGGCCTTGGTCAGTTTGATCAAAAACAAAACTGGAAAGAGTTTATTCTATAGGAGAAGGAGAGTGATAAAGAAAAATAAAAGAGGAAAATTTTATACCTGGTCGAATCAGGACTATTAGCGTCTAAGAGAATGAAAATAAGTGCGGTTGTTATATATTAAATATAAATAAAATTAAAAGAAGTTTATTTAGTGAAACTAGAATCACAAAACCATTCGCGCAATGTAAATTTTTAATAGGGAATTGCACATTATAAAGACATCAACTTTCAAAAACAGTAATAACTATTTGACCCAATTGTTTTGAAGTATTTCTATTACCATTACTAAAACAGTAAATTTTTTGAAATCACGCCAAAATGATGATAAAAGTGTATAACTGATTTGAATTATTTTATTGATATTTTTTAATTTTTTTTGAATGTCTCCGTTGAGTAATATAACTTTTTTGTAATAATATTTGGGTTGGATTATATATTTATTGAAAAATATTTTTTTGGTTATATATTTATGTACAATATATTATATAATAGTTACTTTAGAGATTTTGGTTGGTATTTGATTATAAATAAATTACCCAACCAATATCTGATTAAATTTTCTAATTTTTTTTAGCTTTTTGGACACAATGGAGCCTTTGGTCTAATTGTAATAGTTCGTATGGATTTATGAACAGAACCAGAATGTGCAATGTTTCAAATGCAATGTCCTGGTGCAATGGAAACAATTTAGAAGTAAAGCAGTGCTTTGGTAAACATTTCCGTTTTAATCATTTTTGTTAGAATTTTTCGTAAAGTTAAAAAAAGATTAAATTTTTTTAACACTGTTAATTTATTTACACCTCACATTTATAGTTATATGTTAAGTATGTAAACTTTAAATCATGCAAAAATAATTATCAATTTATGCTTATAATAGCTGTGAAATATGAGAATTATTAGTGAATTCATGTTTAGTCATTCTTCATGTAATTAGAAAAAAAATCTTTAAAAATAAGCTGGCATGATTTAAATAAATATCAATGTCATTTAAGTCAATACTTAGTAATCCAATTTTTTTTACAGTTTTAAAATTTGTTTGGAAGTTTTTTAAATTTTTTGCAAAGTAGAAAATCATATTCGGGTTTTTAGCTATTTGGACACAATGGAGTAAATGGACAAGTTGTAATGATTCCTACGGATACATGAACAGAACTAGGGAGTGCAATGTTTCAAATGCTATAGATTGGTGCTACGGCAACAACTTTGAATTACTAAAATGCTTCGGTAAGTATTCATTAATAACTATTGTATAATTTTTATTGTCATTTATTACATTGTTAAAATACCTTTTTATATTGAATTTTAATACATTCTGTTGTATTTTAAAACATGATATGTAGTACCATCATTATCCATTAATCTGATGAAATCTATAAAAACAACATTAAAATACGCCTTGCTTAATCTGGAGGAATAAATCAATACTTATTTTTGTTGTTAATTTTCATATTCTTAAGATGGTTTAGAATATGTTTTCTATAATAAAAATAAACTTTAGAATATAAGAGATTTGAAGGCAAAAATGAATTAAAAAGATTTTCAAAAATTTGCTAATGTTTTTTTATTTATTTGTATAAAAAATATTTTCAAACAATGTAGCATATAGAATTTTATTTATAGTTACTTTTTGTAACATCTGTAAGCTCTAAAAAAATTTCACTTATTGACTTCTAAAAACAGTATTTTGAAATAACATTTAATAAAATTTGTCATATCTTTCTGGACAAACTCCACTCATTTTAAGATACAATGGCTAGTAATTTAAAACTCAACCAGCCAAACCAATGACTTAAATGACTTCGACCAATGCTTAATCATAGAATGCAATTTTACATATAATGAAAGAGATAACCATAAAATTAAACACTGAAAACTCAAAGCTTAAATCTCAATTCTTGAAACTCAACATTTAAAATTCAATACTTAAAAATCCTCACTGAAAACTTACACTAAAAACTGATCACTGAAAACTGAACAGTGTAATAATATTTTACTACTTCATGCTTTAAACAAATCTAAGATTTGGTTTAAGGATTTGGTTGGCAATACTTAAGCTTTTGCCATGCTGAGAGTTATGCCTTTTGTAGTAGCTGGGTTTTTAGAATATTTGGGTTTAGAATATATGGGTTTTTAGAATATTGATTTATCACATATGCGCATATCAATGCACACATCTTAAAAGTTAAAAAATAAGTTTTAATGAAACATTTAGCACTAGTTTTTGTTTGTTTTTGAATTGATCATTTTGTCATTTTGAAAAACCATTATCAAATTCAAAAACCTTACACATCCAGAAATCATGGTTACTTTGCTTTAACTTGTTAGTAACCTTGCAATATCTAATGCATGTTTTAACATCTTGAAGAAAATGTCTAAACAAACTTGACATTATTTTTTCCATGATTCGTTAATGTAGTTTTTTTTTGGGGCTTGAATTAAAATCCATCAATAAACAGTTAAAATTGATTAAAATTTTTTTGGCTATTATATTTGATCATTTCAGTAATTAATTAAGATCAATTTCTTGCATTTCGTTTTCTGCCTGTAAAATATCACTAAGACTTTCCTATATTAAAGAACTTTTTATAGAAATTTTTTAATTTAAGTTACTGAAGAGAATAAGTTGTTTAAAAAGATTTTATTCTAAAACTATATTAGATTTTATGGAGTATATTGGGGTCTATGATGATCTTAATTGCTTGTCTTCGTCTAATATCTAATTTCTAATGTAAGAATATTTTAATTGATGTTTAAATTTAATATTGTTGGAATAAAAAAATTCTATTGTAACTTTTTTTTAACAATAAATATTTTTCCTCACAAGTATCCATTGAAAAAAACATAAAGAAGAGAACCTTTTTAATTAAAATGTATGTTGAGATCAATTTGATGATTTTATTTTTGGCTCTGCAATGATTCATGATGATTGATAATCTTTTTTGTATTTGATTCAAAATTATATGTAGTGAGAGCAATTCAGATGTCAAATTACTTGATGCATTAACATTTTTCTTTAATATGCTAATTCTTATAAAATATGTCTATTAGATTTGAGGTTTGAGTTAAAAAAGATTTTTTGAAAAAAAATTAAATTTATTTAATTCAATTTCGTCTCTATATATTATTGCTGAAATTAATTCTGTTAGTGTTAGTAGTGCCAATTCGAGCGTGTTTGACACGGAACCCTCGGTAGTTATTGCAACCGAGGTAGTGGCAAGAAAGAGTGGCTGCACATTTTGTTGTAAAAAAGCGTAAACGAAAGTGTATGAAAATATCTAACGTACGCAAACTTCAAATTAAGAAATGTTAAAACATAATGAAACATTGATCAAATTTTACAGTTAGACTTTAACTTGAAAATTGCATTGCGTCAAGCTCTCCTTAAATTTAATATGCTGCATTTATTTTTGTTAAAAAAAATATTATATAGTTTTAAAAACTATTGTAAGTCAACAAGCCAGCGTGGCCGAGTGGTTTGCGTGCATAGCTTCTTAACATAAAAGACGCGGTTTGAGTCCAACCACTAGTGACCTTATTTATTTTAATTTTTTTAGATTTTTTAAAATACAATATACTTTGAAGTTTTATAGAGAATATATACAAAGATAAGTAACAATATTATATACTTTAACAAAAAAAAATGTTTTTAAAAGCTACAAGTTCTAAAAACATCAAAACACCGGGAGAAAAAAATTTTTGAATTTATGATGGAGACACTTATGTTATTAATGTGCTCAAGTAATTAGTCCTAACAAGCTGTGGATGGTCTATAAAAAGAAAATGTCTGAAACTTAATAAAGAAAAAATTTAATAATACAACCCTGCTATTCTAGAAGGTGCTGCTGCAGTGCAGTACTTTCCACATAATGATGGGAAAAAAAAAAAAAAGAAAGAGCTTGAAAAAACTTTGAAACTTTTTTTTGACAATTAAAAGTTTTTTTTGCCATATTTATATTTTTTACTATAATATATGAATGATACAACGAATATATTGGAATGAGATAAATAGACGCAAAATTTAGATGCTCTTATCAAAAGCCACTAAACCAAAAAAGTTAAAAGTAATTGCGGTTCACTGAAAATTAAAATTCATTAGTTAAATTTAGTTTATTTAATTTTATAAATTCATAAGTAAAAATTAGTTAAACGGTATTTGCATTATATAAATCATTTCTTAATATAAAAAGAAGCATTATATAAATCATTTCCTAATATAAAGTAATTTTTTTTTCAGCTTTATTGTATATTTTTTGTATGAATTTTATATTTTTTTATATTTATATATTTATTAAACACCCACTATACAAGTATACAAGGTAAATTAGAGTTTTATACATGATATTAGACATGATTTTATACATGAATGTTAGTATATTTAAAAAAATTTACAAGATTGAAAAAACACGAAACATATTGACATCGAAGAGGAAAATTTGAAACTTCAATTTTAGATTTGACCATTTCTTGATAATTTCTGATTGCTAAAATTACGTCACCTGCTTCTTAGACCATTAAAAATGATGGACGCGGGTTTTTCGTAAATCGTTGAAACCAAAATTTTTTTGCTTGTGTGACGTCATTTTGTGGTAAAAAACTAGAAAAATAAACTAGAAATAAGATTTTATTTAAATTATTTCAAAAAGCTCTTTCTATTAAAGATATATGGAACACATATTTATGGGATATGTTCTAATAAAGACAAAAACTATTTATTTATTAATATTGCAATAAATACAAACTCTCATCTGTGAAATAATATATCTGTACTTAATTTATATCTTTTTGTGCAATTGTATGCAACATAATGAAAAGGAAACTATAAGCATAAAAGTTTATTTTGTCACAAACTGATTTCGCAAAGTTTTTTTCACTTAACTTTTAGATTAGTTTTTAATAGCTAAGGCTATTATTCTTTAGTTTTTAATTATAATCTTAAGAATGAACTGTTTTTATGACTACGTTTTAGTGGTTTAATTCTTCTTAGTTCCATTTGTATAGCGTTAGGTACAAACATCTGTAAGTGTAAATGTCTTTAGCATATATTGAGTTTGCAGGCATTACATGGAATAATCACGTATAATATATCTTTAAAATAAGAAAACTTTAAAGTTTTATCCTAAATTTTAGAAATCTTTTTTTGTATATTATTATATTTTTGGCATAAATATTTAAGCAAGATTCAAAAAATTTCAGAATTAAAACATTAAAGGGAGGTCTCAAACCCCCCAAAACAACACTGACAACAGCGCTCTTGACCACTGAGCTACCAATGAAATGTATTTAGCAGAAAACAAACCCAATTATAAGTCACTTATAAGCTCTACGTAAACGGAAAAGGTGCGCATTAAGGTGGAGTGAATTTTAGTTTTTTTTACAATTCGTTTAGCCTGGGTGTGCAAAAGTTATCTATTCATTTCAGAAATACTCTGGAAAAATATCAATGCTCTAGGAAATTATCTTGAGGTGCCTCAAGACCTTTAAAATTTTAATGGGTCCCTAATATTATGTAAAAAAAAGTTTTTCAAAACTATGTAATGTTAGGTCTCAAAAAAATATGTTATTTTATAGTTTATTGCAGAAAAAAATGATCTTTTAAACTAAAAATGAAAAGAGTTTATTTTTTTTAATAATAATTTCAAAAAAATCTTAAATAATAAATTTTTTATAAAATAATTGTTATTTTTTTTTACATAATATTAGGGACCCATTAAAATTTTAAAGGTCTTGAGGCACCTCAAGATAATTTCCTAGAGCATTGATATTTTTCCACAGTATTTCTGAAATGAATAGACAACTTTTGCACACCTAGGCTAAACGAATTGTAAAAAAAACTAAAATTCACTCCACCCTAGTGCGCATGCTAAGTTTTTGGCTCTTAAAGTTTTTTTTCAGTACTAATTGTTTTACTAAAAAATATTGTAGTAAGTAAATAAAGAGTAAGTATATAAATAATCGGTGTGGAATAGATATGTAAAATGGTAGGTTTAGTAAAGTCTCGTATTTTACGGATCCTGAATACGGAGATATAAGGAAAATGTATAGAAATGTTCGGTTTGGAATAGACTTACAAAGACCCGTATTTTTACGGCTCCGATCTTAGCTAGTATAATTATCAGTTTTATATTTAAAAGCATAAAAGACAGAAAAGAATTATAAAATTATAAAATTATGAAAAACTAAAACTTTTGGAAATAAATTTTTTAAATAATTGCAGATCAAATTCTAAAACACTTTAAAACCTTTATTGAGCGGTTGTAATTTGTCAATCAGTCAAAAGTTAATAGCATTAAAAAAAAGTTTTCTCAAAATAATAATATATAGTAGTTTATGATTATTTTAAAAATGACTTGCTTTATAAATGTTGTCTTAGCTTTTAGTAAATATCTAAAATTCTATAAATAAAAATTTTATAATAATAATTTTTAACGATAAACATTACGTGAAAGTAAACCGGAGCTTTCTATCAAAATTTTTTAATAAATCACAACACTTGATGTTTTTTTTTGCAAGTTACAACACTGTAGTAAATTTTTGGCAAGTCACAACACTTGCAGTAGTTTTGTTGACTAGAATAAAATAACACAATATATGTAACTTATACTAAACAGTTTAATTAGAGTAAAAATATTAATATTGTTAAAAAAGAGTTTGTAACAAACTTTAAAGTTTAAAACAGGTGAAAGCTATATCTTTGCAGTGCTATCAAACTAATAAAATTGCAACTCTCCAGAAATAACACCAGCAGCAAGCTATTTCTTTTTTATGCCGTGGTCAATAGCGTCAATATCAGTACAAGCTGTATCTTTTTATGCAATAAAAAGATAGAGCTTAAATATTAGTCATATTAGTATATCTTTTTTATCCATTTTTTGGCGCTGGGATGCTTGTTTTTCAAAATTGCTATTTTTATTGTCTATTAATAATATTTTTTTTTTTGACACAGATAGCAGATCTGATGAAGTTATATTAAAAGTCATTATGTTTGAAAAACTAACTTTTTTACCATATAAGTTATACAGTTCAACATGAGCATATAGTTGCAAAACTAGTTTTTTTTTTAATAAATATTTGTGTGGCGGAATATTGTCGAAAATTTTTTTGTCGAAAATGTGAAAAGGGAATTGTGTCGCAAGTTGTCACATGATTAATTGTCGAATAACAGAATACGGAATAATGTCGCAAATGAATTTAATGAATAGTGTCGAAAATAGAAAAAAGAATAATGTCGCAAAGAGTTTAATGAATAGTGTCAAAAATAAAAATAAGGAATAGTGTCGCAAATGAATTTAAGGAATAGCGTCAGAAACAAAAAAACGGAAACAAAAAAGTGTCGCAAATGAGTTTATAGAAAAGTGTCAAAAACATAAAAATGGAATAGTATTGCAAGTGAATTTAAGGTATATTCTTGGATTTCAAATAGTTCGACATTTTTTTTGTATTAAAGTGTTAAATAATTTTTGAGGTTTTTTAAAACCTTTTGTTACCCATGGTTATTCTAGTTATTTTTTTGTTTTATAAATGTTACATTTTAGGAAATTTTTATCATAAATTTCAAATAAATGTTCCTTAAATGATAAAAAATTTGTATTGTTTGTATCATTTGCATAAAGCGTTTGATAACGACCTGTTTTTTCTGTAGTATTGAATCGGTATTATTGTTTGAGGGGTTTAGTGGAAAAATGGCTTAACCCACATTTTGAATATTTTTTCAGATAATCCCTGCCAACGATACATTAGTATATAGTTTGTTGTGGAAAATGCACTGAACCCCAAAATGCACACAGTACTGCTACCCAGTCCACCCACTAAAGCCGGCACTGCCGCTACCAATAATCATATTTACTTTAACAGAAAAATAAACATTGTATTGTGGAAAACTCACCTTTCCCACAATTAACGTACGTATATAATTAATGAAGCATCAAGATGTATTTTTTATTGAGTTTATCAAAAAATAATATAGTTTTCAGCCTCAATATTGTTTAGGCAGGTTTTTTGTCTTCTATTTTTTTCAAAAATAACTTGTACTTTTTTTCTTTCTTTCTTTATTTTTTGCCGTATAAGTTTAATCATACCGTAAACATGTAGCTACAAATAGCAGGGGCATGAGAAAGACAAATTGTCATATCTAGTCCCTTAATATAAAGTAAGCAGGGGTACAGTAAATAAAAAACAAAAGTGAATGGTTTAGCAATTTTATTTCTTTTGCATTTATTGAAAGCGAAAACAAAAATTCTTTAAAAATGTGAGGCACCTTTTTTAGTAGAGAATTGTGTACTCTGTCTGAAAGTGTAAATATTGTTTTAAAAAATCTATTTTTGCCTTAGCAAATTTAGAAGCTCTCACCCTAGTAAAAATTAAATGTTTTTTTCAAAAAAATCAACTTCAAAATTCCCAAAACTAAAATTAAATTTTGCTAAACTAAAAAGCCTGTTTTGTAGAAAAGTTTATAACAAACAAGATTCTTTTTTTAAAATTTGAATTTGCATTTATGCATTAAGATAATTATAATTTATGCATTAAGATAATTAAAATTTATGCATTAAGATAATTATAATTTATACATTAAGATAAGCACGACTGAATTAAATAATAGTTATTAGTTAGAATTAATTAATAGTTATAAGCTTAGCCGCGCTTATCTTAAAGAAAGACTTGAAGGCAATTTGAAAAATGTTTTACAGCGCCACTATGTTGACACACAAAAAAAACCCAAGAGTCAACATTCCGAGAGTTGAAGGCCAGTGTCTAAGTATATCTGAGGTGCTCGAGAAACTAAAGCGAGATGATGAGGCCAAAAAGTCAAAGTAGTTAAAGAAAAGCAAGATTCACTTCAGTGAAGCTACTTATAAAACTCAGCAAAAGCAACATTCAAAAAAATCGAGAAAAGACAAAGACCTCAAAAGGTTACAGAAATTAAATAGAAGCATTGCCAACTCTAAGCAACATGTGGTGCCAATGTAAAAGTTTTAGTTGTAAGTCTTGGGTTCGTCGATTGTGTTTACCCAAAAAATACAAATTAGATGAAGAGTTTTTTTTTGCATGAAAAAAATGCCGCAAACCTGCTTCTGACGATGATGTTTTGCCTTAATTTTGTTAAGGATTGTCAGAGTTTTAAGTTCAGATTTAATTATTTTATTTCATACGTTTGAAATAAATAACTAAACCTTTATTTATTTTGAATAAAGCTTTAAAGAATTTTGGAATAAGAATTTTAATAAATTTGAACATAAAAATTAGGAGATAATAAATAGTTATTAGGTAGATTTTTAGTATATTATATGGTTGCTTTTCAACTACCCTATCAATTCGTAAGTTATTTCGCCTGTTTTTATCTTCATTTTCTACGCTCTTTATTTTAGTTTGGTATTGTCCAAAGATATTTTTCTCTGCATTTTTCTGACATTTGTTAAATCTTCGCAAACCGTATTTATTTTATCTACTACTGCTTTAACTTTGTCTTTGCATACGCCATCAACAAAATTCAATCCTGATTTTATTTTGTCTTGTTCGCGACAAACACTATAAAAACTTGTTTAAAAATTATCAAACTTTTGATTCATGCTTGAAATAATAATTGATACCATGCTATGTTAGTGTAATTGAAATAATAATTGATACCATGCTATGTTAGTGTAATGATGATTTAAACCTCGAAAGTTCTTCATGTTTCCCGAAGAGAAAACATATTTGTAAAATATGTTTTTAAAAACAAATAAAGTTGTATCTGATAACAGATGAAAATAAAATCATACGAATCTTTAGAAAGCAACCTTTTTGATATTGAACTCACTACTTTGATTCCTGACTTAAATAATTGAAGTTACTTAAGTTTGACGGTAAACCCATTATATCGCATGCTGAAGAAATTATAAAATCTTATCCCAATTATGTCGCATCATTATTTGCAAATGAATACTGTACAATCCCGTATACTTGAACCTTAGAGAATCAAACTTTTCCCAAGTCTGATGGATTTTCAATTCACCTTGAACTTTCTCTATCAACTTAGTATAAAATTATCCGCTTAAGTTGTACCCTAGTTAAGTCGGACCGTTTGCAAACTTGTCCTGTTTTTTTAGGTTCCTTTCGCAAAAAACTTCGCTTCACTAGGACTTTTATTTTGAACTGCATGTAAATGCACATAATACAATAATAAAATTTTAAGAAAGTTAAAAACATTAACTGAAATTCAAAACTTAAAACGCTCGAAAATTAAATAAGTATTGCATCAAGCATAGTTCATCAAACAAAAGAACTTCATGGAGTTTTCTGATTATCGGTAAGTCTTTTTTTATTTTGTTGATAATATTGTTGATATCCTGTTGATACTTTTTAAGTCACTTATTAGGATTTGTAGGATATTTTCTAAAAATCCGACATACCAAGAGCTTTGTTAGGGTTAGGGTTAAACCCTGACTGAGATATTCGCTACGTCGTACTATTAATCTTTTACCCTTGAGAGTCTGACTTAAAAGAATTCTACTGCACTTTAATTTCACATTTATTTTTTTTAGCTGCTATCTTTTTTCTGAAATTTGAATTTACAGCTTTTTTATTTTGGATTTTGTAAACTTTTACGATATGAAGAAAGTAAAATGCAGATATATTTTGTGCGCCAACAAAAATAGTATTATAAACCTTTACTCCAGATTTGATAAGAGTATAATCATAACAATAGTTTTTCTACCAACAATGGGTTTGTTAAAAAAAAAATATCAGGATGCGAAGACTAGCTTCACTATTTACCCAGTGGCTATGATGAATAAAAGATGACCTTTTTTGTATCAGAATCTTGGATAAACAATATAAAAACTTGAAAAAGTAAATTAGCTAGATAATAACTGCATCAAGGGCAATCCTGGATCCAGAAAATCTAAAAAAAATCTAAAATTGCCCCTCCTTTCTACCTGGTCTGGATCCGCCCTTGAAGTACATTTCATTTAAAGGAAAAATTTGTCCGTATTTTTTTTTTTTTTTTTTTGGGTGAAATAAAATTTAACATTTCCATGAACACGTTATTACCACGTATTTTTTCTTTGGTAATACATGCGCTGACATTTTAGTAGGAATGGGGAAGCAAAAGACTACCAAAATATACCAAAGACTACTAAATAAAAGTAATACTTACAACTTCTCTTTAAACAAACAAAAAAAAAAATCATCAAAAAATTAAGTGGCATGGCCCCTTGGCTCCACGTTGCCGTGACCCATTTGCTCAAGTCTTTTAAAAAAGGAAGGCTTAAGAAAAAAATTATTATTTAGAAAAACTCATGGACGATAAGTTGGTCTTGGAAATTCAAAGAGTTAATTCAACTTACAAAATGACATCTTTTGTGCCTATACCTCATCTAGAATAAGAATTAGTGTTTTTCTAAAAAGCCAGAAACCCCTATAATTTTATTTACCTGTTATCTTCTCAATGAATAAATAATTGCTTTTTAAATTAATTGTATAAACATTATAATATTTATTTATTCACTAAAAAAATAGAACTTAAAACACTGTTTCAAAAAGCTTAAGAAAATCATTTTGTCTATTAATGATGTATTTTTGTATTTTTAAACATTGAATACTTTACTTTTTTATTTTTTATGCAGTGATGTAACTGAATATGTATATGTATGCAGTTAAACTTTTCTTGTACTTTATACACTTGACCATATATGTTTGCATTTGATTTTTATAAGATTTTTAAATTTACAAGTGGTTCTCCATGAAGACTTGTTGGTCTTCTGCGAGTGTACGCTTTCTTTTTATTTATTAAATCAAATGCTTGAATGTTTTTTTGTTTATTTATATTTTATAGTTTTAAAATGATTTTTAATTTCAACGATTTAATTTATTTGTAAAATGACTTTTATACTTAGCAAAAATTTTCAGTTTCAAGTTCTTTATCAGCTTTATGGTTCTCTGTAACAAGACCTAATGTTCTTCTTTGAGTATCCGCGTTCTTGATTAATTTTTTATTAATTTATATTTACGATATCTTCACTAGTTAATTTTCTCTTATGTATTTGTATTTGTATCTTAAACATGGTAATAAAAAACAAAACAAACAAAAAAACAGCAACAACATATGTTTTATAATTAAATAGTTTTAAAATTTAGGCCTTATTTTTCGCTAATTATCTCTTTGCGACACTATTCTGTTTTTACTATTTGCTTGTTTTTACTATTTTAATCGGATTTTAATATTTGCGACACTCTTCCGTTTTTACTATTTGTTACACTACTCCTTTTTTATGTTTTCGACACTATTCCGATTATACTATTTGCGACACTATTCCTTTTAGTATTTGCGACACTATTTTTTTTCTTTTGTTTTCGACGCTATTCCTTTGATTATTTGCGACACTATTCCTTTTAATATTTTAGACGCTCTTCCGATTCTACTGTTTGCGACACTATTCCTTTTAATATTTTAGACACTCTTCCGATATTACTGTTTGTGATACTATTCCTTTTATTATTTTAGACACTCTTCCGATTCTACTGTTTGCGACACTATTCTATTTTTTATTTGCGATATAAAAATGAACATAATAAACTAACCTTACGTTTCATCACCATTTGTTAGCAAATAACTCCATCACAAAAGTATACCTACATTGAATAAATGTTGTTAAAATATACTTTTATTGCTGATACCTAATTTTAAAATATCAAAAGCACATCTTAGTTTGAAAAGCTACGGAAATACATTTAAAAATATAAAAGTATAAAAAAGTGAAGTAATAGACATTTTTTTAAACAAAACACTAGATTTTTATCTAATTTGTTATCGAATATGTACTTATTTCAAAAATGAAATTGTCCTTCCATAAATTATAACGAACAAAACAGCAGTTTAAAGCGTTAAAATGACGGTTTAATTTACCGAAAAAAGGCTACCTTGCAACTACTAATTTCCTACTCTCCAATAAGGACGAGGATTTTAATTATGTATTAAGTTTATTATTTAAAATGAAAATCTACAAAATCTATTTTTTATTATTGTTTTAACACCGAATCGGCTGACATATAAAGAAAAGGTAAATAGTTTTTAAAAAGGGTACTTAATAGGAAAGTTTTGATTCAAACTGTTAACAGTCTGTGAGCTACAATTTTTATTCATCATTATTACATTAGTCGCCATACATTTTTTCTATTTCATGCACATTTTAAATTTCAAAATACTGATTTGATCAAACAGTACTTACTCTCCAGAATTTGAATAGTGTCGTATTTCTTTTAAAAGTAACAATGAAAAATCTTTAACCAAACTTAATAAAATAATTTATACCATAGCTAATAAAGCAAACATATTATATACATAGTAGTAATTGTAAATAATAATTTTAATACTTTTTAGCTCTTATTGATTTTAGCTGAAACTTAAAATCTGTTCTGTTTGCAGTATGTTAGTTTATTCTAAGCTGTCTCAAAGATTATTACTAAACTACAACCTATCAATTATTTAAAAAAATAAATCTGTAACAAAAACACCTCAACAGGCCTTGTTATGAGATTTCGTTGCGTTAACTTGAGTAATTGTAACTTTACTTAACAAACATACTATTATACAAAGTGGTGCAGAGTAATTGCACATTTTTCGAACCACTAGTACGCGGCGACGGGAGGGGTATTGACCTTGAACGAATATTGGCAGACGGCCCAAACAATGCCGTTTCAGTCGCTATGGAGCATTGGAGCGTACAATATCGTGTGTTCGTTGTCGAGCAGTTTTTTAGAAACAATGATTCTGTAGTCACTGTGCAACGTCTTTTCCGTCAATATTTTAGAGTTGGACGTCGAGGTGCAGTGCCTGATCGAAATACCGTATTCCGATGGGTTGCAGCGTTTAGAGTACTGATTCTGTGATGAAAAAGAAACCACCTGGTCTTCCCCGTTCAGTTTGTACTCCGGAAAATGTAGACTGAGTCAGAACGGCAGTTGTTACCAGTCCTAGACGATCGACAAGACAACATGCTGTAGCGCTGAGTATGTCACGTTGTTCGCTTCACCTCATCTTACATGATGACCTCAAGTTCCATCCGTACAAAATAATGATCGTTCAGCAGCTTAATAAAGAGGATATTGTACAGTGCAGAGAGTTTTGTCGCATAATGGATGAAATGTTTACGGAAGATCCCGATGCTACAGTCTTTATGAGCGATGAAGCATATTTTCATCTTGACGGTTACGTCAATGTTTAAAACTGTCGGTATTGGGCATCGGAGAACCCACAGGAATTACACCAAAGACCTCTGTACAGTTTAAAGGTAACAGTGTGGTACTGCATTTCTAAGTTGGGGATTGTTGGTTGTTGGACCCTATTTTTTTGAAGAGGAAGGAATTGCAGTTACTGTTACATCAGCTCGCTACGTTAAAATGTTAAACAACTTTCTTCATCCAGAACTTGAAAGGCGTCAAGTGAACATGAGAGACATTTGGCTTCAGCAATATAGTGAACAAGAAAATGTTCCCAGGACATGTGATTTTGAGATTTAGTGATGTTCACTGGCTCTTTGTTCACCCGACCTGCCGATATCTGTGTCCCAGTAATTCAATATTGAAAAACATGCCTTTCCTCTGCACCACCCTGTACTACATTGTTAAAAGTTAAATTGAGTTAGCTGTGTATTTTAAAGTACCGCATTGTATTTAAATTTAATTTGAAACCAAGTTCAAATATTTTAAATCTTTATCTATATAAAATGTTTATAAAATAACTAAATAGTTTAATTAAACAATGTTGTTATAAAAACAAAATATCACTAATATCTAAATATGTTGTTTAAAAAAAAAGGATTTCCTTATTTTAAAATACTTATACTTATTTTAAAATACTTATATTTTATCTTGTACTATTTACTTCCTAAAATATTTGTCTTATGTTTGCTTTCTCACTTTTAGTTTTTTTTTTAAATGGTAGGGCAATTCTTTGTGGGTGAAGTTCTTAAAAGTCAAAAAAAAATTAAAATTATTTTAAACTTTTGCCTTAAAAAAAGTCTTTGCATACTACTCATAAACTAAGTTGGTTTAGAAAAGAGAAACTTTTAGTATGCAGGTAACACTTAATCTGAAGTTTGATTACACTTAACAGCAAAAGAGTACATTGGTCTTGCCCAGGAATTTAAAATGGTATTACAGTCAGATAGAAACCAGCTCATATTTGACACAGACTGTAAAAATTAATGACATCAAGTGCTGTTCAGAGCGAAGAAGTTCTTGTTTAATTGTAAAAACACTGAAGTAGAAACTTCTTGTAATAGAATAGATTTTTAATTCTCTCTCACCAATTTTTCAAGTATTGTTCAAAAGTGAACAAAAGGGTTTTATCAAAGCTTGTTTTCAGTAAGAAGTTCAAAAGTCATTCTTTCTATCTCTTCAAATCTGTATTGGTCAGTTATACAGATTTGAAGAGATAGTCTGTGAAAATGTATACAGGACTTATACTGCTTAAATTCTATATGACTTGTACTGGTTCATTTGATGATGTCAGGGATATTGTCGCTGACATCATCAAACCATCACTCAGCACTAAATTGTCTGTGTTAAAAATTCGTTGATTTTGTTTATGTACTTATTTCAACTCAAAACTTTAATATGGCTTTAACTTGAAACAACTGATTTAAAAAACAAACATAACACTTCAAACAATAATTGCTAATTTATTAGCATAGACAAGTAATCTCCAAACTCAAAAAGGCTCTGAAAAGTTTTAGTAAGCGTTTTTAAAATATGACTTTTAAAAAATTTTTAACTTGTATAAGCTTTTTTTTAATAATGTATCACATATGAGACTCTGTTATATTATAAATTTTAATTTTAATTAACAAATTTGTCTTATGCCACTTGCTTATTTTAATTCAGATATTAACAAATCATTATGGAGAATTTCAAATTCCGTGTCTCTCCAAGGGTATGTAATAAATACATTCTGTATAATTTTAAAATGTTAGATATAAGTATCAGGTAATATATTGCAAGAAAACATTGTCTTACAATAAAAAACCTAAATAGTATCTTACTTGTGTTTACCTACAAATATTTTATATATTTTGTTAACATTTTTCTTCGTTGGCTTTATTGAAAATTTTTCACTGTGACTATGATAAAGTTTGGAGAAAAATTAGGATCAAATGTTTTATGGAATGTTCAATTGGAAATAATCCTTAGGATAGAAGTTTATTAATACATCCAAAACAAATATAATTGTGCACTTTCATTTTACCATAGTACAATATAATTTGTGTTGCTTTAAAAAACTTTATAAACATGCATAAATAAAAGTCAGTTTTATGAATTTGTTTGAGTTTTATTAATTTTTCTATTAGCCAGTCAAAATTTTTCCAATACTAAACAGTCTTCCTATCTTCCTTACTGTATTATGAGACAGATTTGTCTAAAAGATTGCAATCACTCATTTAATGATGTACTAATAAATAATTTTTAGCTTTTCTGTTACTTCTTTATGACATAAAGGTACTGCATCAACATTTTAATCAAACTTAATAAAAACAGCTGCAACTTGTTTTCTAGCTTTTTTGTCTTTTAACCCACTAAAAAAATAAATTCCAGACTCATCATGATAGTATTTTGTTTGTAGATATTTTTTAATGAGACTTGATATTATCTGGAGTAGACTTGTGATAAATTGTTAAGTTTTTAGTAGAGTGAAACTATTTAGATGTATCATATATGTAGTACTTGTTTGCAAAAACATGGCAACCCTTCCCAAAAGGTTTTGTTAGAATGGTAAATTAAACGAAATTTGTAGTAAAACTTTACATCAGCTAATAATATGTTTAATTGAATGTTTTTTATTGTTGAATCTTTCTCGAATCTTATTAAAATTATTGAACTCTGTTTAGAAGTTTCAAACTTTTTGGCTGAATGGTGATATATAAGTTTATCATTTCACTATTATCACTTTATATTTTTAAGTTCCAGCTTTTTTATAAAAAAATGCTTTAAACAATGTTATATTAATTTTTTTTATGTATTTTGTTAACAATTTACTTGACTACGAATTGATTAATGTATTATATTTATTCAGATTTTAAGTTTTACTTATTGGTGTTTTACTTTAAGTTTGACTTATTTGTGAAGAACTATATGTTATTTATTGTAAAATCAAAAATTTGTTTTAAACTAAATTAGAATTAATATTTTTATGTGAACAGACCAGCAATATAATATTGATTTTATGACAAACATTTTTCATTGAAGCCTATATTGTATTTTAAATATTTTTTTAGGTGGTTTTAAAATTTTTTGTTTTAGACAACTTCTAACCTTAAATCTACAAATTTATCCTACATTTAAGACAATTGCAAATGCTTCTGTGCAATTTGAATACTTTTTACCGCCGTTTTTTAATATTACAGCTGAAAGTGTTGTTCAACGTTTTGCTAGAACCGACATCAATAAAATGAAGTACTCTGTAAGAGGTTTTTGCATTTATGTTTTTTAGTTTACAAAGAACTACATAAATTTAGGAATACTTCGATTTTGTTTTTGAATAAACTGAAATATTAATGAGAGATTGATAGATTTACTAAATAATTAGAATTATTACTAAACAATTAAAATTATTACTAAATAATTAAAATTATTTATAATAATATTTAGAATGATATATATTTAGAATGATAAAAATGAATGGAAACTTATTCTTTTAAATTTGAATGGAAACTTATTCTTTTAAATTTGTTAGTATATTTGTTTTTATCAGTTTTGGCAATTTAAAATGCAAATACCATTCAAAATTATAAAATTACAGTAGAACAAGTTTAAACAACTCAAAAAACAAAAAAAAATTGGGTTTAGTCCCAAAATTCAGACATTTTTCAAATCTTGGCACTTTCATTTTAGACATCTATGTTTTATTATATAGACATTGTAAATCTGATTACCAACTAAGGTATATTCAAATAAATTGTGAATATACCTTGGTGAAATAAATGTTGGTGAAATTAGCTTTGTATAATTTAAAGACTGTTTAATTATTCTCACAATAACATGTTGTAACACTCTAATTATTTTAACATTGTTATTGTTTTAGTTTGATGGAAAAATTAATGCTTTTGAACCATTTGATTATAATTTTACTGCTTACTATGACAATTTAAAATGCCCTTTGCCCGGTTTATTTTCATTGGATATCCCTTTAAAGTTATCAACTCAAGTGGAATATGGAAATCGCTCAACATTCTTTAAAACATTTAGACAGGCAGTTGAGTGTTTTAACTATCCAAATATTCCAGTTATTATTGATCAACAAGTCCTCAAAGGTAATATTGATATTATTATGAAAATATTTTATTTTAAATTTAAACCAACATTTTATAAATATATATACACGCACAAATACATGTGTATATATATATATATATATATATATATATATATATATATATATATATATATATATATATATATATATATATATATATATATATATATATATATATTAGGCGCGAAAACAGCATTTTTTGATGTTAGAGATTAACTTACTGACATAAAACAAACTTCAAAATTTTATATAATTTTATACTTATGTCAAATAAGGATGCTTTGCAGAAAATTGCAATGATTGTAATCTGAGAACATAAAAGCCCTAATATTTTGGCCACAACTACCCCAAACAAGAGAACAACAAATTAATAAAATATTTTTTATACTACCCCTAAATAAATATATATTCATTAATAAATTCTAAATTTTAAACAATATTCTCTTATTGTTCAAAAGTTGACTAAACAAAGTTTATAACCTCCTCAATTTGAGGAGGTTACACTTTTAATAAGGTCATAGTTTTTGAATGTTTTGAGATAAAAAAAAATGTTTTATAAAATTTAGAATTTATCGATGAATATAACTTATTAAAGAATAGTACAAAAAATATTTTGTCAGCTTGTTGTTCTCTTGTTTGGGGCAGCTGTAGCCAAAATTTCAGAGCATTTTTGTTCCCAGACTCAAATCATAGCAATTTTTTGCAAAGCATACTTTTTGACATAAGAAAAAACATATACATTTTCATAGTTTGTTTCATGTTAGGGAGTTAGTTATCTTAAACATCAAAATATGCTGGATCCGCGCCAACATATATTCATATATGTATATAATATGTAACAAATGCAGGGGAGCGGCAGGTAAGATTAGTACAGAGTGAGCATTTGTACAGTAGTTGTATCTACACCATTCTTTGATATGTTTATATTTATGTGTGAGTTCATATGTCATTTGTTATGTGTCAAGTGTTACCCTATTGGAAAATGTTAATTTAATGACTTAAGTTTAAATAAATTGTTTTTAAAACAGTATTTTGTTAATTTTTATTATGTTTAAAGTTTATCCTGTTTCAATTTTAATCCTAATAAATAATTAATTTCAATAAATTTCTTTTTCACTTTGTATTGATATACCAAACAAAGAACTGAAGGAAGCTACCTTGTGTGTAGGATGCATTTGTACAATCTCCATTTTTTGTGAAAGTCATCATAGTTCCGTTATGTTAGTTTTTATCATAACCAAACTACAATGTCAATTAAGCCTGATGTTCAGCAGCATTAAAATTATTTTAAAGTAGCAACTATTTTTGCTTTTATATGACTGTGAAAAGTTTACGAATCATTTTCCTAAGTAATATTGGTATAACGGCAGTCAAAACTTTTAATAAAACTAAAGCAGCATATAACATCACACATGTTCTTCTCCCATATTTCCATGATCTAGTTTCAATGGCAGTGTTTAGATCTACACACATAGTTAAATGTTTTGATAAGTCTTTAAAACGAAGTTGTTTAAAAAGGTCAAATCAATATTTGCATTCGCTTTTGTTTTTTGCAACCATGTGACTTCAAGATAGTTTTCATCAATTTTTCTTAGTCATGCATCTGCAAATGATTTGTACAAAGGTTTTACAAGTTTTTTAAGTAATAATCCTTGAGCCAAAAATTTTACAAATATCTATGGCTACATCA
>NC_088924.1:24620000-24622500 GCF_038396675.1 Hydra vulgaris | reverse complement strand
AAAACTCTTACTCAAAAAATTAAAATGTTTAATGTGAAGTTTTACAAGTATATCTTAACTGCTAAATAAAAATAAGCAATACTATTTTCAATTTAACATTCATTTCTACATATAAAAGCATAAAAATAAAGTAAAACACACAAGAGAAAAAAAAAGCAGTAGAGAAAATAACAAGAGAAAAATTGTAGAGAAAAAAAAACGAAGTAGAGAGCTACAAAAGTTGCTGGTGGAAAATCTTTAGTATAAAGAGAGGGAAAGCATTAATAATTCAAACCAATTAAAATACTTAACTACATATTAACTGCCAAAAATGTTCCTGGATTTCAGAAGCTACTAAACCAGCTGAGCATTGTTTGTGAAGAACTAAAAAGTTGGTGCAAAATTATTTGAACCTCGAAAATTGTAGATGTTGCATAACTGTAGCATAACTGCTATAGTTATGCTATAGTGCAACATTTACTGTTTTTAAGGGGCACAACTAGTACATTAGGTGTACCCAACTGCATTAACTAATTTTTTAAGTATAAACCTTTTTCAAATTTTCCGAACTTTTTAACACACTTATTATTGTTATTATTTTTTTTATAAATAACTAAGTTCATCTGTGTCATCTTTAATTCTTTGTGTTTTTGCCACACTCTGGGGAACGTAATGTATTATTGTATTCATTCTCATGTTAGCCTAGAATTTTTAAATTATTTCATTATGTGCTTTTGTCTAACGCGACTCCTCTAAATCGCTTTTTATTATTTAATGCTAAAAATTATTTTTAAGTTCTTTGTTTGATTTTTGTGATGTTGTTTTTATTGACTTCATAACTCATAGAACTCGTTGACTCGGTTTTAATACTAGTGACCTTGCAGGCACTAAAGTTTTATTTAAACTTTTTTCAGGTTTGTACAGTTTTATTCAAACTTTTTTTCACTGATTTTCATCAAGGTTATCCTTGATTTTTTTAGCCTGTTGTAGTTGCAGTAATGGGTATTTTTTGGGTAGTTTTTTATACATTTTGACAGTTTATTTGTTTTCACTGCATTGCAGTTGATACCACCACAAATATGAAAGATTAGAATTTAAACTGCAATATTTTAATTTGGGGGCCACTATGATATTAATATCTTATTCTCAGAAATTCTAATCTTATCGTTGGCTCAATACCGTAAAATACTACCCTGTAAGGAGTGGAAGGTCCGTAATAACATGAGTAGTTGATAAGTACTTAAAGAAGTAAATCAACTATCTATATAACTAACTATGCCAAAGTTTTCATTAAATTGATTTGTTTTTAAATAAATGTTATTGTATATCATTTCAGCGCATTTCGTTGGTATAGCAATAAGATTACTGAAAGAAAGCATTTCAAACAAGGCTTTTTTATACAATACACATGCAAATATCTTTTTATTTAAATTATTTAGTTTTATCTTAACATGCTTTTGCGAGGATATGAATTAAGAAGAGCCTGAATATAAACAATAATTGAGGAAAATTTGAATAGAAATATGATGTAAGTATAAGTTGAATAGAGAAATGAACACTAATAAAAACTGCATAATTTTTTCAGGACAAAAGCAGCTTGTTATTTTTCAAATGGTGAAGAAATTATGTGGAATGGTGAGTTTTATTTGTTTTAAAATCACAATAAGTTTTATTGTATTTACAAAATTTAATACGTAAATTTATTTTTTATTCAACAATTATTTATATAAATGAAGTTTCTAAAATAATGCTACTAGTAGCACTAAAAATAAAGTAACCAGAAAATGTTAATAGAAATAATAATATATAAAGTAAATGCTAATCGAAGTACTGAACTAAAATAAAGTGAATTATAGCCAAGGATACAGTTCATTGTCTATTTTAAATTTAGTATTGGCTACAATGTTAGGATTAGAAAATAAATATTAACAAATTTCCAAAAAAATACTAAGTGTTAGATAAGGTTCTCAGAAAGAAATATATTTTAACAAACAGAATACAATATAAACAAAGTATTATGATGCTTTGCAAATAAATTGATATTGAAGAATTAATATTTTTATTATAAAAAAATAAATGTAGATTCTTTTTCAAGGTACAAGAGCAAATTATTAACAATATTTTTATTCTCAAAAATCCTATTTAGTTATATAAATACCATACACAATACCATATACAATATAAAATACCAAATACAATGTTTTAAATTGAATGTTCATTTATTTATCAGTTTAGGATAATCTGGTGACATTTAGATTATTCCACATTGTTTGCAAGAATTGTTTATAACTTCTTGATTTCTATTCTGTTTGATTTGTTTAATTTTTATCTTTTTGGATTTTTGAACTTGTTTAATTTTCATCATTTTTCATTGTTTTTAAATTTATTCTTTTAACAGCCATTTGTGAGAATGTAAAGCTATCAGCAATCTAAACATTACTTTTAATTTTTGTTGAAGGGATATACTTTGGATATATTTTCTATTTCTGGATATATTCTCTTTTTCTTTTTCTATTGTGTT